>NC_069502.1:1033656326-1033938826 GCF_027579735.1 Bombina bombina
AAAAAAAAAAACTACCATTACAAAAAAAAAAAAAAAAAAAAAATTATTCAAAAAAATTTAAATTATTCCTATTCTAATACCCTTTTTTAAAAAAAACACAAACCAAAATAAAAATGCCTAATCTAGAATAAACTACCAAGAGCCATTAAAAGGGCCTTTTGGGGGCCCTTAAAAGAGCATTTTGTAGGGCATTGACCTAAGTTAAACAGCTCTTTTGCTACAAAAACAAATAAACACCCCCTAACAGTATACAAATCTCCACACCCCAAATTAATAAGGGCCCTTAAAAGTGCCTTTTGAGGGGCCCTTAAAAGGGCCTTTTGTAGGGCATTGCCCTAAGTTAAACAGCTGTTTTGCTACAAAAAACAAACACCCCCTAACAGTATACAACCCCCCATCCCCCAAACTACCAATGGCCCTTAAAAGGACCTTTTGAGGGGCCCTTAAAAGGGCCTTTTGTAAGGTATTGCCCTAAGATAAACAGCTCTTTTGCCACAAAAACAAACACACACCCCCTAACAATATACAAACCCCCACCCCCCAAACTACTAAGGGCCCTTAAAAGGGCCTTTTGGAGGGCCCTTAAATGGGACTTTTGTAGGGCATTGCCCTAAGTTAAACAGCTCTTTTGCTACAAAAAACAAACAAACACCCCCTAACAGTATACAACCCCCCACCCCCCAAACTACCAATGTCCCTTAAAAGGGCCTTTTGGGGGGCCCTTAAAAGGACCTTTTGTAGGGCATTGCCCTAAGATAAACAGCTCTTTTGCTACAAAAAAAAAAACACCCCCTAAAAAAATACATTACACAAAATAACAAATTATCAAAAATAATAAAAAAATATTCTTATTCTAATACCCATTAAAAAAAAACACCAGCCAATAGAATGAGAGCTGCTTAAATCCTATTGGCTGATTTGAACATCCAATAGGATTTTAGCAGCTCTCATTCTATTGGCTGATTCAAATTTTTCAGCCAATAGGAATGCAAGGGATGCCATCTTGAATCGCGTACCTTGCATTGAGGTTTCAGTGTACGGCGGCGACCGTATGAAAAGGATGCTCTGCGCTGGATGTCTTCAGGATGGACCCGCTCAATGCCGCCGGGATCAAGATAGAAGATGCCGCCTGAATGAAGATTGAGGAGGTCGCCTGGATGAAGACTTCTCGCCGCTTTGATAAGGACTTCGCCGCCGGGATGAAGATTGAAGAGGCCTCTTGGATGAAGACTTCTCGCCACCTGGATGAAGATCGTTCAAGCGGGACTTCAAAAACTGTAAGTGGATCTTCGGGGGTTATTGTTAGGTTTTTTAAGAGTTTTTTGGGTGGGTTATATTTTTAGTTTAGGGTTTGGGCATGTAAAAGAGCTAAATGCCCTTTTAAGGACAATGCCCATCCAAATGCCCTTTTCAGGGCAATTTTTTTTTACAGTTAGGTTTTTTTGGGGGGGTTGTTTGGGTGTTGGGTTTTACTGTTGGGGGGTCTTTGTATTTTTTTTTACAGGTAATAGAGTTGTTTAACTTAGGGCAATGCCCTACAAAATGCCATTTTAAGGGCTATTGGTAGTTTATTGTAGGCTGGGGGGGGGTATTTTGGGTGGGCTTTTTATCTTGATAGGGCTATTAGATTAGGTGTAATTCTTTTTTATTTTTGATCATTTCGTATGTTATTTTTCAAATTTAGTGTTTATTATTTTTTGTAATTTAGTCTTTTTTATTTTTTGTATTTAGATTGTTTGTAATTTTTTAGAGTAGTGTTAGGATTTTGTTCAATGTGTAGTTTAGTTTTATTTAATTGGTAGTTTGTTTAATTTTAGTTTAATAATTATTAGTTTAATTGTTAGTTTAAACTTAGTATTTTTAATTTGACAGGTAAGTTTTAATTTAATATAGGGGAATTGTAATTTTAATCTAAAGTTAAGGGGGCGTTAAGTTTAGGGGTTACTAGTTTAATTTAGTTTACTGCGATGTGGGGGGCTTTCAGTTAAGGGGTTAATAGTTTACCTTAGTATATTTCATTGTGGGGGGCTTGCGGTTTAGGGGATAATAGGTTTATTATAGTGGCGGCGGTGTAGGGCTTAATAACTTTAGTATAGTGGGGGCGATGAAGGCGGACAGCAGATTAGGGGTTAATTATATTTAAATAGTGTTTGCGATGCAGGAGGGCGGTGGTTTAAAAAGGGTTAAAAAGTTTCAATGTCGGGAGCGGCAGATTAGGGGTTAATACATTTAATATAGTGTTTGCGAATCTGTGAGAGGGCCTCGGTTTAGGGGTTAAGAGGTAGTTTATGGGTGTTTAGTGTACTTTGTAGCAGTTTAGTTATGAGTTTTATGTTACAGATTTGTAGCGTAAAAAACTCATAACTACTGACTTTAGATGGCGTTATGGATCTTGTCGTTTTAGAGTGTAACTCGTAATACCAGCGCTATGTGAATCCCATGAAAAAACGTCATTTTTAAGAGTGCAGTACTGACGTTGCATTACAGGCTAAAAGGCTTGCGGTACACCTATACCAACTAGACTTGTAATGGCTGGGTTAGGGAAAATGATGCGTTATGGGCCACAACGCTGCTATTTGAATCATAATGCCAAACTCGTAATCTAGCTGAGAGAGAGATATTATAATGCAGTGACTCTTCAGCGTGTGCTGGATTGGCAGGGCAACATAGAAAACAAAGCATGGACCACAATAGATTCTCACCTTTTAAATTCTCTGTCACTAGGGGCACTATACTGGGTTTCACCAAGCATTAGACCAATTTTAGCCAAAACCTCATTGCTGTATGCACATATTTTTGAAAATTGGGACTTATTAAAGGATTCGCAGATTGGTATTTCCTCTAGAGTTTCACCCCTCTCGCCTATTTCCTATAACGCAGAAACTCCTTGGAGATCTTTAATAGAACCACTCGTGGTGAGCTAGGATATTCAATACCTTTTATAAAACTAACAGTTAATGGTAAATTAAAACAAAGACATGACCCGTAGGAGGTTGCTGGGGGAAGTTACTCATCATTGCTAAAATATGCACAATTAAACCATCAAATTCCAAATATAAGACAGACTTGATGAGGTCTCCCACAATGTTCGAAAAACTATGTCTATTAGATGTCCATCTATCTGGTACTCCATAACTAAATGTATATTGGATGAAACATTAATTAACACTCTCCCTTTATACACTGCAAGTTGGCAAAAGGAACTTGATGTCTCACTTACTAACAAAAATTAGGAAAATATATTTTACAATACTCGTAAATCCTCAGCATCACCAAAAACCTTAGAACTTAATCATAAAATATTGACTCATTGGTATCTGACTCCAGATCATTTAAGGCATATATATCCTAATGTCGAAGATAGCTGCTGTAGAGGGTGTGGTAAGAAGGGTACTATGTCACACATATAGTGGCAGTGTGACAAGATACGGCCATTTTGGTCACAAATAAAGACAGATTTTCAAACAATAATAGGAGACTCCTTTATATTAAACTCATTGAAGGCGTTATTAAATCACAGACCACCAGTATTATGCAAAATTAGATGGAACCTCTTGACAATAGGACTAAATAGTGCCAAGAATTTGATAGCAAGGAAGTGGAAATCCACTATACCTCATTCCAGATGTGAATGGATACAAAATACCACAACACTTCTTTCTCACAAAGAGTACATTTATTTCAGGAAAGGGATCCTCACAAGATTTTATGACATTAAGTTTTACTGGGAATCTTTCTTGGGTTCCATTGATAATTTGACAGTGGAATAAATTATTCACCCATTCTTAACTCACTTACCATTGTTATACCTTCCTCTGTGATCTCTTCTTCTCCTTTTGAATTTTACCTCATCCTTTCTCTTTCCCTCCCTTCCTCTTCTCCCTCTCCATTCCCCAAATTTATTTTATAGCAAATACCTAAAGGAATAGAAAGGTTAAATCTATTCCAGTAGGATCTCAGTTGAGTTTTGTTTCCATTTATTGTTATTGTTTATTTAAAATTGGAATCATAAGAAAATATAAGTTTTCTCAAATAAGCCAAGAAGACTTATAGATGCTGTTTATTACACTGCAGAGGAGGTATATGGACTGTCTCATGGACTGATCACTGATCATAAGTCTCTGGAAGAAGATATACTGTATAAAGTATCTATGTTGTACACTATATATTATTCATATGTTTGTATGAAGAATATGAAAACTTTAATAAAAAAAATAAAAATAAATAAAACATCAGTAGCAAATACACAGGACCGTACACATTCCAGTAAAGATGTCTCATATGCCATATTTTGCTAAGTTCTCATAAACTAGGACAAGTCCTCTATAATATGTGAAAGGACTGCCATGGTCTTCTAGTATTATATACAAATTCTAGAAGAGAACTCAGGACAAGGGGTGCTTATTCTGATAAGGACAATTCAGCCCTTAAGACTTCAGAAACTTGCTTAAACATCTGCAACAATATTATATTCCATTAACATGGTAAATTTGTAGTACTCAGCAGTGGAAGGTCAGTTTCATAATCCTTACCATCCAATGCCTAGGTGTGAGGAGTGAGAAAAGAAGAAAGAAAAAAGTAAATAAATACCAGCAGAAGTGACAGTCAACTATCCTTTATTACTGCTATACTCTATGTTTATCCCACAGTAACCAGGAATCTCAAATACTCCAATAGGTGTCCAAACTGTCCTGTGGCTGATAGAACCCTCTCTCCATTCGAGAGTAATAATCTGCATTTTTAATTACTGTGTATAATGAGGGGGTCAACTTTTCTCTAGTCTTTAACTATAGAAAGAATAGAAGATACAAAAATATGGATCACTAAAAGTGCCTAATGCTTACAGAGACTACCAACCATGATGTTAAGGAGTCTGTTTTCTTGGGACATGTTTAGATTTATCCCTAAGGGAAAAAAAAATTCAAATACAGCATTCCGCAGTGACACTATTTTAGGACACTTCCGCCATATATGTATATCAGTTCCCACTCACTACAATTTCTCCAACATAATGAAGAGTGCTGAGGAAATATTTGAAATAACTTATAAGGCATAAAGTAAAAAGCCACTTCAAATGAATTTGAAAGTATAGTTCCAAAGAATTAGCACAATGTAGAGCCTTTTTGATGAGAGTAACAGCCCTCAACTACCAGAGTCTGTTGTTGCATTTATCAGCCATCAATAACTAATAGCATATAAATTAGGGGCATTTCTTTCAGTGTGTGGATTCTCTAAAATGTGTCCATACCATTAAGAAAGTATAAATTCTGTTACATTCGAATTGAAGCTAAGAAGGTGTGTGAGTTAATTACTGGAGCAACCAATTGGATTTGGAAAATTGTTCCTTCTCACATGTTAAGATCTTGAATCCTGTGTTTTCACCAGTTTTTACATGTCCCTGTATGTGTATTAGGTAGGCTTCTTAGCAGACCACTGGGTAGATAGGAGTAGAGTGGGGTGCCAGTCCTTTGTAACTTAGCAAATACTTCCAGATCTGTAAATTATGTAGAACTATCTCTACATATTTCAAAGTTTGTCCAACACTAATCTGGAATCCATGGAAGATCAGCTAGAAGTATCACATGCAGAAGCAATGCTTGTTCCTCTTCTTTTCAGCCAGGAAACAATATAATCTAAAAAGGTATAATAGTTAAATAGTAATTTTAAGAGATGCAATTCTATCCAACCATAAAATTTCTCTAAAATCCCAGGAGTGGAGAATCCATTTGACTTCCACAAGGATTTCTTCATAGTTTTTAATCCTGACTAAATTGAAATCAGGTCGTAAAAATATTCCTCATAACTGTTTATCCGAACATCTAGCTCAAACTGATGTTTGTTTATAGGTAAAGTTTCAGTTTTCAGCAAGTTAATCCGATAATATTTTATTCTGCCAAATTCTTACATCAAGGAAAACATCTCAGAAAAACAACCAATTGAATTAGTCAAAAGAAGAGCAATATTGCCTGAATAAAAAAACATTTTTTTTGTGGGAATGGCCAATCCTAATCCTTTTAATTAGGCTTGTATTTTGTATAGCATTTGCCAATGGTTCAATTGACATTTGATATTAGGATTTCATAAGAACAAAATCCTGTACCTTTAACTCTGGCATATGGGCATGAATATAGAGCTTGAATAACCATAATAATCAGAGTAGGTAAATTGAAGGCTTTCAGTACCTGCCACACAAAGCGTATCATGTCGGTCAGATATCGCTGAATGCCGGCAGCATACCCTGTCGGCATTTAACATTGCACAAACAGTTAACCAGAATTGCCTGTGCAATGCTGCCCCCCGCAGATTATTGGCCAATCAGCCGCTAGCAGGGGATGTCAATCAGCCCGATCTTATAGGATCGGGCAGATTTCAGACCACAGCCTTAGAGGCAGCGGATTAGTTATTGAGCAGTGGTCTTTAGACCGCTGCTCCATAACTGCTGTTTCTGGTGAGCCTGAAGGCTCGTGTGGAAACAGAGGCATCAAGCTCCATTCGGAGCTTGATAATTCGGACCCATAGTCTCACCTGACCCTGTCATACACCTTTTCTGTGTCTAACAACAAGGCCAGCATGGGAATTTTTCTTCTCTTATCTTCTGAAAAGACATTCAATAGCTTTCTCGTATTATCTTGTCCCTCTCTACCCTCAGTGAATCCCATAAGATCATGATGCAACAGATGGTAGTATAAAGGTAAGTCTGTTTGCTAGAAGTTTAGAGTATAATTTGGTATCTATGTTACTTAAGGAAATCGGTCTGTAATTTATACAGTGATTGTGGTCTTTGCCTGGTTTAGGTATAGGAAGAATTGTTGCTTCAAGGTTCTCCTTATGGAAACTACATAATTCCCTAGCCTTCTCAATGTTTTTAAGTAACAGGGTACTCAGTAGTAGTTACATTTTTTTGTAAAATGCACCAGAGAAACTGTCAGAGCCTGGAGCTTTGTTACATTTCAGTTGCTTTATGTGAATGGAGCATAAAGTGTTTTGCTCATTTCTGCCTAAATAGTAGGAAGATTACATTTTTGAAGGAAGGACAGACCTGTCCTTATGGGTTCTTGAGGTTCTTAAATTGTGCAGTATGTTGTCAAATCTGACAAATGCTTCACCAATATTGTGAGGTGGGTACACCATACACCCATCTACTTTTATACTTATCTGGGGATGCAATGGTATGGAATATCCCATCTCTATAGATAAGTTTAGTAGTGAATCCCCATGTGTATTTAATGCCATGAGACCACAGGCATTGCGTAACCATGAGAAATATCCTTCTTTTTTTGCAATGTAAACTGTGACAAATCTGGAAAGATATGGATCTCCTTAAATGTATCTGGAAGACGCGTATTATTGATCACAGCTCTCAAGATCTTTTCTTTGTGAGTGAAGTAATGTATCCTGGCCACAAGATCTCAGGGTTTATCTGTCGGCACATTCCTCAAGGTAGTCGATGAGTCTGAAAGGTTGGTAGGTGAACACACAATTATTTAACAAACCCTTCCACATGAGTGAGATAACATCCTCTTGTATCCCTCGAAATCTCATGCTATTTCTGCATGATCTGTCTTCTAAGTCAGCAAATTTTTGCTCCATACAATAGATCTGATCATCTAAGTTTTGACCCTTTAATAGCTTTAGTTAGATTGTCCTGTAGGGAATTCATACATTCTGTCAGAGTTTCAACAATATCTGAAGCTGAAGTAGTATCCATCATTTTCTGTGGAGGGTGTTAAACTGTTCACTGACCTCCAGAGACTGGTTTATCTTTCAAGTGGTCTGCCACAGTTTTTATTTTAATTTATTGGATTAGAAGGTTTAGCTTTTTTCTTAAAAGATTGAGACATATTAGTAGCTAAGGCAAAGAGTAGTAACTACCTTCTGGGCAATAATTGTATTGAATATCAAAGTAGAAGAGTACCCAACTTGTATATTGTGTTCTGAGTTATAATATCATTTTTGTTTCCTCCCTGGGTGGTGGAACAGTCTATTCAGCAAGACATTGCCACCATCAGGACCATCAAAGGATTAACCCAGACCTCATCCCTGGTACTAAATATGGACTTTCCCACTAGAGAAGGTAGAAGGAAAAGGAACAGTGGATAATATTCATAAATAGAAATAGGGTAATACCAGAAAGGAATCAGCAAATCAATCACACTGAGATACTGCTGCAAACTAGTTGGATGCCAGGATACTTGTTTAATGCCATTAACATGTTCGAATGTATAGCCTAGTTAGTCTTAAGTGTAAATCACAACCTGTTGCCTGTTAACGTCTACTTCACATTTACTGTGTGAAGTACTCTGTAAAGATAGGCAGTATGGATAATAAACCAATTGCTGTCTTTTAATTTATCACAGCTAGGGTGACAAAATATGAGAGCCTGCTGGTATTCACAAATAGAGGCAGTGTATACATAAATGATAAGTCTATGAAGTGCACAATAATTAAATAGGGTGTGCCCTAGGTCAAATTATAATGCATCTATGAATGTTAATATAAGACAGCTGTAAATGTCTTTGACCAGCTAATATGTAACTAGACAGGTTTCAAAATAATTATTACTGTACCAAATAAAAAATGGCAAATATAATACCAAAAATAAAAATTATATTATAAGAACAAAAAAGTCTTAAAAAGTCCCATATATCTATATAAGGTGAAACCCCAAAAGAGAAGATGTCCACAGCACTATACGTTCTAAACTATTTATTGTAACATACAAGACCAGTAAATGTGTGACGTTTCGGGCTCAAATGCCCTTAATCATGCGAAACTCCACAGTACATTTGTGACATCTTTAAATTGTTAAACCAATTAATCCTTCAATTAACCATTTATTCCCAACATTTACATAATATATCACCCCTAGTTGTAATGTGTAATAAAAATATTTTTTCTCTTACTAATATATTATATACACAGGTTAAAAACATTTCCCTTCCTCTGTTAAACTTACTTGTATGGACTGCAGTATAAGGACTACATATTTATATGACATATTAATGTTAAATAAATAAGTAATTAAAGAGATACCACATGAAAAAGATTACAACCTAAAAGAGAGAAAGACAAGTGAAATCAAAGAAATACAGAAAGATCAAAATCCCTATTGAGGCCATTAGGATGCATAGAATTTAATCTATGTATCCAATATGTCTCCTTTTGTTTAAGCAATTTCTCTCTATGTCCTCCTGCCCTGGGAACATCAACATGATCGATGATCTGCCATCTTAACTGATTGATTTGATGTCCCCTCTCAACAAAATGGCATGCAAGGGGTGTTTGTTTATCGCCTTTTCTAATGTTGGAATTATGTTGATTAAGGTGCTCTCTCATTTTATGAGTAGTTTCACCTATGTAAATTCTGGCACACAGACACTTGATTAAATACACCACAAATGTTGATTTGCATGTGTAAAAAGATCTAATATTGATTTTATTTCCTTTCAGAGGGTGAGTAAAATAATCCCCATTAATGACAGAACTGCAATGTGTGCAACCCAGTTATGGGAAATTGCCTATATTTTTTCTTAGTGATATATCTAGTCTTATATTTAATATTGGAACCTAAATCAGTTCTTACTAACATCTCTTTTAAGTTTCAAACTCTCTTATATGCCATCATGGGAACTTCCTGAAGTGACTCCACTCGCTAATTGCACCTTTTCAAAATATGCCAATATTTTTTAATAATATGAGCAATATTATTGCTATATGAGCTATATTGTGAAATAAACGCTAATTTCTTTCATGTGGCAAGAGTCCATGAGCTAGGGACGTATGGGATATACAATCCTACCAGGAGGGGCAAAGTTTCCCAAACCTCAAAATGCCTATAAATACACCCCTCATCACACCCACAATTCATTTTTTTACAAACTTTGCCTCCTATGCAGGTAGTGAAGTAAGTTTGTGCTTATTTTTATGATTTCTTCTAAGATAAGCGCTTCTAAGCATTCTGAAGCCCAATTCCTCTCAGAGTACAGTGTTTGTCAGAGGGATGTGAAGAGAGTATCGCCTGTTTGATTTTATGGTTTTCCTTGCGGGAAATCTTTTCAAGGGTTCTCTGTTATCGATCGTAGGGATTCATCTCCTACCTCCCTTTTCAGATCGACGATATACTCTTATTTACCATTACCTCTGCTGATAACTTTCAGTACTGGTTTGGCTATCTGCTATATGTGCATGGGTGTCTTTCAGTAAGTATGTTTCATTATTTTAAGACACTCTCAACTATGGTTTGGTGCTTCATGTATTAATGTAAAGTTTTAAATATATGTATTTTACTTATATTTGCCATGAGTCAGGTCTATGTGTATTTCCTTTTGCAATCTTACCTGGGGTATAGTCTTTTTTCAATTTGACTTGTTTTTTCTTGTAAAACTTGCAGGCAAATTAGGCTTGCGAGGGCGCAAAATGCTGTTACTTATTGCGTCATTCTTGGTGTTACATTTTCGGCGTCATGACGCAAGTTCGTCATTTTCTGCGTCTTAGTTGAAGCTAGGTTTTTTGGCGCAAAATTGTGTTATGACGCGAGAATTTCGTTTTATTTTACCTCACTTCCTATATGCTCCTTGCCTTCTTTATGCTCAGAGGGCTATGCTATTTTGCTTTTTTTTGCCAAATTTAGCACTTGCATTTGTTCCCATTCCTGAAACTGCTATATGTGGAAATAAGATATTTCTGTTTAATGTTATTTTTCTTTTTTTACATTTTACAAGATGTCTCAATCTGATCCTGTCTCAGAAGCTGCTGTATGAACCATGCTACCTGAACACAGTTCTACCAAAGCTAAGTGTATCTGTTGTAAACTAGTGGAGATTATATCTCCAGCTGTAGTATGTAACAGTTGTCATGATAAGCTTTTGAATGCAGAGAAGGTTTCTATTAGTGCTAGTACAGTATCTGTTGTTCCTTCAACATCTAAAGTACATGATATCCCTGTTGATATAAAAATTATATTGCTGATGCGATACAGAAGGCTATGGCTGCTATACCGCCTTCAAATAAACGTAAAAGGTCTTTTAAAACCTCTCATAATACTGATGAAATTTGTAATGACCGACAACATACTGATATATCCTCCTCTGATGAGGATCTCTCTGGTTCAGAGGATCCTACTTCAGACATTGACACTGATAGATAATCTTATCTTTTTAAGATTGAATATATTCGTTCTTTGTTAAAAGAAGTGTTAATAACTTTGGATATTGAGGAGTCTGGTTCTCTTGATAATAAATCCAGTAAATGTTTAAATTCTGTCTATAAACCTCCTGTGACTACTCCTGAGGATTTTCCTGTTCCTGATGCCATTTCTGATGTGATTGCTAATGTATGGTCTAAGCCTGGTACTTCTTTTCTTCCTTCTTCAAGGTTTAAAAGTTGTATCCTTTCCCAGTAGCTAGATTAGAATTTTGGGAAAAAGTCCCTAAGATTGATGGGGCTATTTCTACTCTTGCTAAACATACTACTATTCCTATGGAAGATAGTACCTCTTTTAAGGATCCTTTAGATAGGAAAATTGAATTTTATCTAAGGAAAGCTTATTTGCATTCTGGCTATATGCTCAAACCTGCTATTTCTATGGCTGATATTGTGGCTGCATCAACTTTTTAGTTGGATAGCTTAGCACAACGGGAAAAAGACTCTGATTTGAATAGCATTGTTCGTTTGCTTCAACATGCTAATTATTTTATCTGTGATGCTATTTTTGATATCATCAAGATAAATGTTAAATCTATGTCTTTAGCTATTTTAGCTAGAAGAGCTTTATGGCTCAAATCATGGAATGCTGACATGGTATCTAAATCTAGGTTACTATCTCTTTCATTCCAGGGTAATAATTTGTTTGGTTCACAGTTGGATTCAATTATTTCCACTATTACTGGGGGGAAGGGAGTTTTTTTGCCTCAAGATAAAAAGTCTTAAGGCAAATCTAGAGCTTCTAATCGGTTTCGTTCCTTTTGACAGAATAGAGAACAGAAAACCACTCCTTCCCCTAAAGACTCTGGCTCCAATTGGAAGCCTTCCTTGAGTTGGAATAAATCCAAGCCTTACAAGAAACCAAAGCCAGCCACCAAGACTGCATGAAGGTGCAGCCCGATCCAGTTTTACTGGTGGGGAGCAGATTGAAATTATTTCAAGATGTTTGGGCAGGTTCCATTAAGAATCATTGGATTCAGAATATTGTCTCTTAGGGGTATAGAATTGGTTTCAGAATAAGACCTCCTATGAGAAGATTTTTGCTCTCTCACGTTCCAACAAATCCTGTGAAAGCTCAGGCTTTTCTGAAATGTGTTTCAGATATAGAGCTTTCAGGAGTGATTGTACCAGTTCCAATTCTGGAACAGGGTCTGGGTTTTTATTCAAATCTATTCAGTGTCCCGAAGAAGGAAAATTCTTTCAGACCAGTTCTGGATCTGAAGTTTTTGAATCATTTTGTAAGAGTCCCAACTTTCAAGATGGTGACTATAAGGACTATTTTGCCTTTTGTTCAGCAAGGTCATTACATGTCCTCAATAGACTTACAGGATGCGTATCTTCATATTCTGATTCATCCAGACCACTATCGGTTTCTGAGATTCTCTTTTCTAGACAAGCATTACCAGTTTGTTGCTCTTCCATTTGGCCTAGCAACAGCTCCAATAAGACATGGTTGGAGGATCAATTTACCAAAGAGTTCCTTAGACAAGGGTCACCTTTTTAAGGTTTCCAGATAGATTCAGTGTCCATAACTTTGTCTTTAACAGACAAGAGACGAATGAAATTGGTTTCTGCCTGTCAAAACCTTCAGTCTCGATCATTTCCTTCAGTGGCTATGTGCATGGAAGTTTTAGGTCTCATGACTGCAGCATCGGACGCAATCCCATTTGCTCATTTTCATTTGAGATCTCTGCAGCTTTGCATGCTGAATCAATGGTGCAGGGATTATACTCGGATATCACAGTTGATATACTTAAATCCCAAAATTCAACTTACTCTGCCCTGGTGGTTAGTCCATTAGATTATTCAAGGGGCCTCTTTTGTTTGTCCTGTCTGGACTGTGATTTCGACAGATGCAAGTCTCACAGGTTGGGGAGCTTTCTGGGGTCTCTGACAGCACAAGGAGTTTGGAATCCTCAAGAGGCGAGGTTACCAATCAATATTTTAGAACTCTGTGCTATTTTCAGGGCTCTTCAGGCTTGGCCACTATTAAAGAGAGAATTATTTATTAGTTTTCAGACAATATCACAATGGTGGCATACGTCAATTATCAAGGGGGTCCTTTAGCGATGAAAGAAGTATCTCGGATACTTTCTTGGGCGGAATCCAACTCCTGTTTAATTTCTGCAATACATATTCAAGGTGTAGATAATTGGGAAGTGGATTGTACAGATGCGGGGTCTCCCCGAAATAGATCTGATAGCTTCCCATCTAAACAAAAAGATACCCAGGTACCTTTCCAGGTCCAGGGATCCTCAGGCAGAGATGGTGGATATGTTAGCAGATCCTTGGTTCTACCAACCTGCCTACATTTTTCTGCCTCTAGTTCTCCTTCCAAGGGTGATCTCCAAGATCATATTGGAACGATTTCATGTGTTTCTGATAGCACCAGCATGGCCTCACAGGTTTTGGTATGCGGACCTTGTCCGGATGTCCAGTAGCCAACCTTGGCCAATTCCTTTAAGGCCAGACCTTCTGTCTCAAGTGCCGTTTTTCCATCATGATCTCAAATCATTAAATTTGAAGGTATGGAAATTGAACGCTTAGTGCTTAGTCATAGAGGTTTCTCTGACTCAGTGATTAATACATGCTACAGGCTCGTAAGTCTGTTTCAAGAAAGATTTATTATCGGGTTTGGAAAACCCATATTTCTTGGTGTTTTTCTCATAAATTCTCTTGGCATTCTTTTAGAATTCCTAGAATTTTACAGTTTCTTCAGGATGGTTTGGATAAAGGTTTGTCTGCAAGTACTTTGAAGGGACAAATCTCTGCTCTTTCTGTTTTATTTCACAGAAAAATTGCTAATCTTCCTGATATACTCTGTTTTGTTCAGGCTTTAGTTCGTATAAAGCCTGTTATGAAATCAATCTCTCCTCCTTGGAGTCTTAATTTGGCTTTGAAGGCTTTGCAGGTTCCTCCTTTTGAGCCTATGCATTTTTTGGATAGTAAACTACTTTCTTGGAAAGTGTTGTTCCTTTTGGCTATCTCTCCAGCTAGAAGAGTTTCTGAATTGTCTACTCTCTCTTGTGAGTCTCCTTTTCTGATTTTCCATCAGGATAAGGCTGTTTTGCGGACTTCGTTTAAATTTCTTCCTAAGGTTGTGAATTCTAACAACATTAGTAGGGAAATTGTTGTTCATTCCTTGTGTCCTAATCCCAAGAATACTCTTGAAAGATCTCTACATTCTTTGGATATTGTAAGAACTTTGAAATATTATGTCGAAGCTACTAAAGATTTCAGGAAGACTTCTAGTCTATTTTTTGTTTTTTCTGGTCCTAGGAAAGGTCAGGAAGCCTCTGCCATTTCTTTGGCATCTTGGTTAAAGCTTTTGATTCACAAAGCTTATGTAGAGGTGGGACAGTCTCCGCCTCAGAGAATTACAGCTCATTCTACTAGATCAGTCGCCACTTCTTGGGCTTTTAAGAAAGAAGCTTCAGTTGATCAGATTTGCAAAGCAGCAACTTGGTCTTCTTTGCATACATTTACTTAATTTTACCATTTTCATGTATTTGCTTCTTCTGAAGCAGTCTTTGGTAGAAAAGTTCATCAGGCAGCTGTTTCAGTTTGATTCTTCTGCTTATGATTTAAGTTTTTTCTTGAAATTTATGTGAAATTTTTTAAGAAAAACTTATTTTTGTGGATTTAATTTTTTTCAGCGGAAATAGCTGTTTTTATTTTATCCCTCCCTTTCTAGTGACTCTTCTGTGGTCTCCCACATCTTGGGTATTTCTATCCCATACGTCACTAGCTCATGGACTCTTCCCAATTACATGAAAGAAAACATAATTTATGTAAGAACCTACCTGATAAATTCATTATGGTGGTTATTATTTTTGTATAAAAGCACAATTTTATTTCCAGTTCCTCTTTTGTATGCTTTTTTGCTCCTCATTTTATAATCCCACTACTTGGCTATTCGTTAAACTGAATTGTGGGTGTGGTGAGGGGTGTATTTAGAGGCATTTTGACATTTGGGAAACTTTGCCCCTTCTGGTAGGATTGTATATCCCATACGTCACTAGCTCTTGGACTCTTGCCAATAAGAAAGGAATTAATTTATCAGGTAAGTTCTTAACATAAATTATGTTTTTTCCTTTTATCCATCTTTGGCTTAGTGTAAACTTTCTCTTTCTGGCTAATATCATTAATTTCTTTTGCAATGAGTTGCTTAGGATAACCTCTTTATAGGATTTTTTTACCCATGTCATGGAATCTCTTTTTTTTTAAATTTTCCTCATTTACTATCCTCTCTACTCTCATCAATTGACTACGAGGGAGAGATTTCTTAAAGGGACACTGAACCCAAATTTTATCGTTCATGATTCAGATAGAGTATGCAATTTTAAGCAACTTTCTAATTTACTCCTATTATTAATCTTTCTTCATTCTCTTGGAATCTTTATTTGAAAAGCAAGAATTTAAGTTTAGATGCCGTCCCATTTTAAGTGAACAACTCGGGTTGTTCTTGCTGATTGGTGGATAAATTCACCCACCAATAAAAAGTGCTGCCCAGTGTACTGAACCAAAAATTGTCTGGCTCCTTATCTTAGATGCCTTCTTTTTCAAATAAAGATAGCAAGAGAATGAAGAAAAAATGATAATAGGAGTAAATTAGAAAGTTGCTTAAAATTGCATGCTCTATCTGAATCACAAAAGAAACAATTTGGGTTCAGTGTCCGCTTAACGGCAGGATGATGGAAGCTCTCATATTTTAATAGGGTATTTCTGTCAGTATCTTTGGAATAAATGTCTATACAAAGAACATCGCTATGCTTATATACCAAAGTATCAAGAAATCATAACAAGGAATTTCAATTGAAACATTGAGTAAACCTGATGAAACAGCTCTATTGAAGCTGAGAAATGCATTGCTGTTTTTATAATTTTATTAAAGTAAGTTTTGATCTTACCACTTGCTGCCAACCATTTATTGCTGTCCTTTCACCACCCTGAATGGTACAACAGATGTTTGAGAAACGTTTGTAAGGATCTACTTCACTGCTGCTGGTGTGTTGCGAGAGGCCAGTCTGCTGGATGACTGTGAGATTCCAGCCTGCTTCATTTGCACTAAGAGGGGTGCTTCCTTACATGTGAGTGATTTTCCTAAATACCTTTGCACTTTATTACAAGAGTACATGCAATACTAGGCTATGTGGCGCTTCTGTTTTCCTTCCTCCTTCACAAGTCTATGAAGTAGTTTGAAAACAGACAGACACTGCCAAGCCTTGTGCTACTCTTACCTCCTGCTTCTACAGGGGTAGTTGAATGTGTCCCAATCTAGAATTGCTCCTTGCTGTATTGTTTCACAAGGATATACCACTCTCTGGCTTTCCTCACACTGCTGGATTTTGAAGATCTAGTTCATCAATGATCCTGGCTGGGTAAAGACGTAGTAGTGCTCCACTGCAACAGGGGAAACTCACTGTAGGCCCAAATATGGTGGTTCACACCACAGCTCAGTGCTGCAAGTGTTCCTGCCACCTTCACTCCTCTGGGGTATGCCTCACAGTTCTGATGTCTGTGATCTCAGCAGGTATAAGGTTCTTCCCTATTTCTGCAAGGTTTTATACACAATAGTTGGTGACAAATTGTGATAAAATTCACTGGCTTGGCCCAAATTTAGCTAGCTTAAGAAAGAGCTCAAAGAACACATGTCCAGCTCAGCCAGATGCCAACTCTACCCACTGGAGGTGTACGACTTTTCAGACATTGATAAAGAGGATCTTTGCATCTTGGAGTAAAATAATGAGCAAAAACATTCTTCTGATTTAGCTCTGCCATTAGATTCTTTATCTAGCAGCAGGAAATCTCCTTTACCTCCAGTAAATGTTACAATAATAGCATCCAGTCCAGGTTTAAACAAAATGTTTTACTAGAAAGCAAGGGAAAGAAGTCTGCTCTTAGATACTGTATGAGCAGACCATGACTTGAGCCAGAAGGCTCTTCTAGCCAGAACAGTCATGGCAGCCCTATTTGCATTAATTCAAATTATTTTGATAACTCCATCACAAATAAAACTGTTCTCAATTTCTGCAAAGGTATTTTTGAAATAAAGTCAGAAATTGTTCTACACCAGACTGCACAAGCTGCAGAAGCTGAAAGGATTGTTTGTGAAAACTCCCAAGCTTTCTGTCAATAAGATCCTTAAAATAGGTACTGTCATCTAAAGGAATTGAAGTCTACCTAGCTAAAGTGGAGAGAGCACTTTCCACCTATGGAATATTTTCCCATACCTACAATTTTCCAGAGGGTAGAGGTAACATGTTTTTGAATTTGGCAGAGAGAACAAAGGAAGCAACTGGTTTGTTTAATTCCTTGTTAATAAAGCCAAAAACGGAATCAGAAACAGGAAAGTTAGATAGCATTTTTGGGACTGCTTAAAGAACTTGTCAATCTTTTTAACAGATTGGTGGCTGCAAATGGATGGTCCTCAACCTCCAAGGCAATTAAAACTTCTCTTAAAAGACAATCTATGTGCTCTAACTTTAAATTAAAGGACACATCTTCTGCTACTTCATAAACAGGGGGTCTTAAGTCTCTGAATAATTGTCCTCAGCAGAGGTGGGCGATTCCAATTTAATTGTACTCCGAGTCCTCAAAGGTAAGTGTACCTGGATCGCTCACTCATTAGGGGTGTCGTAGATGAGCCCAGAGTCTGCAAAGTGCTATCTTTGGCCCTTTATATGCATTTGCGCTTAACTGGTGGAGATATGACAGTCATAAAAAATTATTATTATTATTTATTGTTTTAAATTAGGAAACAGATTAGTAGAGCATAACTGAGCAAAGGGACACACCAACACACCCTTACATAGCAAACACTGTTAAGAAAGGGTTAAATTATAAGTACATCACTATTCTAAAGGATCAGCCGTATGTCCTAAGACATGAGCTGCACTAGTTTGCACCATGGTAATTAATATAGTAGGGATAGGCAAATATCTAAAATGTGTTGATCCTTGCTGATTACCTGTTAACTTTTGGAGCTATGTGATTGCTCTTCTGGATCACCCATGTGCGCTGCTTATTTGCTACTGATAGATCTACTTATTCCTTGGTCAAGAACCGTACCTAACTACTCTTCTAGATCTCTCCTGTAAAATGCTGCCTGGTTACTAAAAGACCTACTGTTCCTGACCTCTACTCAAACCATCCTCTGGATACTTGAATCCTGAAAATTACAATGATGATCTATTTTTGTCTTTACAGTCCAGAAATTTGGGATGTTCACAAATTAAAAACTTTTCCTGCAATATATACTTTATCACCAAAACAAAACCCAACAATGTTTAAACACCATGTAGAGTAGCTTGAGCATGTCCCACCCTAGACAAATCTCACCACTAAGTTGTTTGCTTCACCGAGACTAGTTAGGTTGTGCCTCCTGCTGAATATTTTTGTGTTATGAAAAACATTTAAGAAGCATAACAAAGCAAAGATTTTTAAAAATCGGCCATTGCGACTTAGCTCCCCCTTGTTTCAGCAACAAAATTACATTATTTATTACAGTTGAAAAACATATAAACATGTTTTTAAAATAGTCTAATGGGGTTTTGTAGATACATTTTATAAAAATATGTCCAAGTGAAATTAAACATGCCTCTGTATTTGTTGAATGATTACTAGAGATGTGGATGTACATTGTTTTGTCCAGATATATGCCACTTCAGCGATTCTTCCACATACAAGTAGATGAATATATTATAAGATGAAATGGACAAAAGCCGAATGATTGCTATACCAAATACAATTATTCTTTTTGTTCCTACCAATTGCCATAAAAAAGTGCAGGAAGGGCAAGAAAGTGGTAAAGAACCAATATAAGTTTGGCTAATAAGATCCTTACGGCTAGATTACGAGTTTTACGGTAAGAGGGGTGCGGTGTTAACTTGCACGTTATTGTCACCGCTCACTTCCCTACAGCGCTGGTATTACAGGTTTTCATAAACCCGGCGTTATTAGGCAAAAAGTGAGCGTAGAGCAAAATTGTGTTCCATACCGCGCTCCAATACCAGCGCTGCTGAAAGCTGCGGTTAGCTGGTTTTACGTGCTCATGCACGATTTCCCCATAGACATCAATGAGGGAGAGCCGGCTGAAAAAAAGCAGCGTAAAGCTCTGTAACACAGCCCCATTGATTCCTATGGGGAAAAATTTATGTTTACACATAACACCCTAACATGAACCCCGAGTCTAAACACCCCTAGTCTTACACTTATTAACCCCTAATCTGCTGCCCCGACATCGCCAACACCTACATTATATTTATTAACTCCTAATCTGCCTCCCCCGATATCGCTGAAACCTACATTATACTTATTAACCCCTAATCTGCCGCCCCAATATCGCCGCAACCTACCTACACTTATTAACCCCTAATCTGCTGCCCCCAACATCCCATCACTATAATAAACATATTAACCCCTAAACCGCCGTACTCCTGCATCGCAAACACAGTATTTATTTTAGCTAGGTAGTTAGTAAATAGTTAATAACTATTTAGTAACTATTCTACCTAGTTAAAATAAATACAAACTTGCCTGTAAAATAAAAATAAATCCTAAGCTAGCTACAATGTAACTATTAGTTATATTGTAGCTAGCTTAGGGTTTATTTTACAGGTAAGTATTTAGTTTTAAATAGGAATTATTTAGTTAATGATAGGAATTTTTATTTAGATTTATTTGAATTATATTTAAGTTAGGGTGTGTTAGCGTTAGACTTAGGTTTAGGGGTTAATAAATTTACTATAGTGGCGGCGACATTGGGGGCGGCAGATTAGGGGTCAATAAATGTAGGTAGGTGGCGGCGATGTTAGGGGTGGAAGATTAGGGGTTAATAATATTTAACTAGTGTTTGCAATGCAGGAGTACGGCATTTTAGGGGTTAATATGTTTATTTTAGTAGCGGCGATGTCCGGAGCAGCAGATTAGGGGATAATAATTTTATTTTAGTGTTTGCAATGCAGGAGGGCCTCGGGTTAGGGGTTAATAGGTAGTTTATGGGTGTTAGTGTACTTTTTAGCACTTTAGTTATGAGTTTTATGCTACAGCTTTGTAACGTAAAACTCATAACTACTGACTTTAGATTGCGTTACGAATCTTGCGGGATAGGCTGTACCCCTCACTTTTTGGCCTCCCAGAAAAAGCTTGTAATATTGGCGCTATGGAAGTCCCATTGAAAAAAGACTATATGCAAATTACGTAAGTTAATTTGTGGTTCGGCCAAAAAAGTTTGCGGTGCCCCTAAATCTTCAAGACTCGTAATACCAGCGGTAGTGAAAAAGCAGCGTTATGAGCCTTAACGCTGCTTTTTCACTAATAGCGCAAAAATTGTAATCTAGCCGATGGTTTGTAATGATGTACATGGGGTATGGCCATTCATGTGGTGTACATGTCCCCTGTCTAATCCTACCATAGATTTACTAATAGTTGATGCTTAGGGATAGCCAGTCAGGCAGTCAATTTTGTTTATTCCTACAGACTTTTCCAATCAAGCCTTTAAACTGTCATATGGAGGTGGGAGACTAGGGGATGCTTACCCATTTTAAATCACTTTGACAAAAAATATCACAAAGTTACAAGGCACAGAAGAAGTCAAGTTAGGCTACAACTAATCAACAATTTATAGAGTAGATCACAATCCTTTAGGAAAGCTTCTCAAATAATTTAGCCACACAAAAAATCCCCATAGAGTTAATGGTGAATTTTGTAGAAAAATCCTTAGATACAATTTTTTGGAAAAAAAATTGTGTCACCCCATTTTGCATTGAAAGACATGTTATTTTAATTGTTTGAATTTTATAAAGTAAGATTTTTTTTTAAATCAGTCGTAAATTTGGAAATACTGTTAACAAATCCAAACTCAATATTTGGCTTTACTGAATGCCCATATGAATGAAATTAGGTTGAGCTAACCATTTTGAAAAATATGAAACAAATCTTTGGAACAAAATTATTTTTTTGCCGATGCACATGTCTATTGATTACTAAAAGGAACTTCTTTAAAGATTATATTCCATTTATGATTTAAAGCTACTTATCTGTGCGTATACCTATTTGTGGAGGTTAAATTATCTATAGCCAGGCTCTGAAAGCAATCATTATCTTCATCATGGAGTGACATAGTTAGGATAATGAGCTATATAGAAACTATGGAAATCCCAATCTTTAACCACAACAATACGCTTAACTTACATTGCCAGATCTGGGAGGAATGGGAATTGATTAAATAACTCTATAGGTCTAATAATGTGTTGGAACGATTACGTTATCTCTCTACATAAACCCTTCCCTTTTCAATCAACCCTTACCATTTTCATTTGTTTTTAAATCTCTTCTTTCTCTCCCATCTATTTCGACAAGACTAATTAACACCACTTACCAGTTGAGTTTTAAACTTCAAACACTCTAATTCATACCCCCACTTTCGCAATCTATATTACCACTCATATACGATAAACCTTGTTTAATTTCCCTAAGGCCAATGCCAGTCATACAGCTTGTTTATGAGTGTATCCTTTTTTTGTTGTTGTTGTTAATATTGCTCCTTGATGTATTCCCTAAATATATAGGTCCTGTTTCTTTTTGAATTGTAATGTTTATGTCTACTGGAAAAAAGAGGACTACTAATACTAATGTACAAACCAAACCAGATATGCATTGAATATTTGATGTATTGGGGTCAATTTGTCAAGCTCTGTATGGAGCTTGATGCCCCGTGTTTTGGCTCACTGGAAAAACAAAAGTTATGAAGCAGCGGTTATGAAAGCAGCGGTTATGAAAACAAAAGTTATGAAGCAGCGGTTATGAAAGCAGCGGTTATGAAAACAGAAGTTATGAAGAAGCGGTTATGAAACAGACGTTATGTATCTGCTTATCTGTAGAACTAGATTAGACAAGTATAGTCATATGTGTACATTGTAAAACAAATGATCACATACTTTAAATGGGATTTAATTTAACATACAAATCAGTAATGGAGTTACTGTAAATACTATAACCAACTTTATGCACATTTATGAGATGTTAATTTACTGTTAAGTGAGGTTCTGCAACTTTTGTATAACTTGAAAAAAAGTTTGTTACCACATTTTGTCACAACTAAATGAAGAGAATATTCTGTATTTTATTATAAAATATATATACAGAGAGGATTTCCTGATTTTCTGTTGAAGTCATTTCTCAACAACCTATAGTTTGCACTTAAGCTGATGTAATGGTTAAGAGTGACTGATTGCATTCAGCTCTGGCAAAGAGAGGTGTATTCGTACTCAGTGGAGATCACTGATTGCTGCTGGATACATTTCAGGCAGCTTAAGCAACAGTGAAGGCACTGGGTCTTGTTTCCAAATATTACCAGATCCAGATGTGGTTGTTTTTGGAAATTAAACACCTTTTAATCAATTAAATGTTCGGTACCTTTTCTTTTTCCTCCATTTCATGCAATGCACTCCTCCTATTCCCAAGACAGATTTCATCATTCAATAGACAATTTTCATTGTTTTAATTTGAAACCAATTTCCAGTTTACAATAAAAAGTAACAAACTGATATATCCATTGACAAATGAAACCTATTCATGCTGAGTAGGTCAAGATTTAAGTTTTCATACATACATATAAAAATATGAAATGCACACACTCAAATAAGCAAATGCTGTATAAATAAGGGATTTAATATTGTCCAACCCCACACCCATTCTTTGCTGATATCAGTTTACAAGGTATTGTCAAAATAGTATTGTTGGCATGTGGCATTTGACATCATCAATAAAATCACATATTAACCCCTTAAGGACCAGCGACGTACCCTGTATGTCACTGGCCTTTTTTTGGGACTTGATTGTTTTATAGCACGGGCTTGCCACCAGCGTTGAGACTGCTCTATTCCACAAAGCCTGCTGATGGGAGGGCATTAATAGCGTGTTCTTTCTAGACTTGTGCTAGTATGTCCTGAAAAAACCCTTAACGACCAGTGACATACAGGGTACATTGTGGTCATTAAGGGGTTAAATCACCTATCACAAACACTGTTTACTTTTGTTTTGCTTTTCAGTACATAAGATGCTATGTTTGATAATGTTAGTATAACTAAGGGCAGAATCATTAAAGTTTTTTTTTTTGTTGCTTTATTTTTTTTTTTATATATATATATATATATATATATATATATATATATATATATATATATATATATATATATATATATCTTTTGTGCTTTTGAGTAGACACAAACCTTTGCTTGACAACATTTTTTAAATCTTCTCAGTGTGGTGGATGACAAGGACACATTTTCAGGTATACAAAGGACTTGTCTTTCTCATTTCCATGCTTGTTCATTGCTTAGGAGTATAATGAAAAGATATGAACAACTCATATAACATAAAACATGACAGTGAATTACACAAAGACAGAGGCATAGGAGTCTATTTATCAAAGCGTCAACTGAAAATACGCTTACATTCTGCTAGATTGTCGCTCCTCAGCCCACAATCTCATATGTATTCTTGATAGCCACATAAATATGGTATGTGTAAGCAATTATACAAAATTACCCCAGGAGATATCCCTATTAAGACCCCTGGGTGACAAAGTGTCCAGTCTCCTGATCCATTGTGCCTCTTTTTTTAAAAAGTAACTTTTGTCTATCGCCCGACAACCCTTAAACCTCTGACTCTACATAAATATATTAACCCCTAATCCTAACCATAACGTAACCCTAACCCTGAGTCTAACCCTAACGTAACCCTAAGCCCAACACCCCCTAACTTAAATATAATTAAAATAAATCTAAATAAACCTTACAATTATTAACTAAACAATTCCTATTTAAAACTAAATGCAAACTTACCTATAAAAAAACCTAAGCTAGCTACAATATAACTAATTAACTAATAGTTATATTGTAGCTATCTTAGGTTTTATTTTTATTTCACAGGAAAGTTTGTATTTGTTTTAACTAGGTAAACTAGTTAGTAAATAGTTATTAACTATTTACTAGCTACCTAGTTAAAATAAATACAAAGTTACCTGTAAACTAAAACCTAAGCTATCTTACACATAAAACTAATGGCTAGATTACGAGTTTTGCGTTAGGCTGAAAAAGCAGCGTTAACAGGTTCTAATGCTGCTTTTTCACTACCGCTAGTATTACAAGTCTTGCAGGTTTAGGGTCACCGCACACTTTTTTGGCCTTACCGCAAAACGACATAAGCATAAAACTCATAACTAAAGTGCTAAAAAGTACACTAACACCCAAAAACTACCTATTAACCCCTAAACCGAGGCCCTCCCGCATTGCAAACACTAAAATATTTTTTTAACCCCTAATCTGCCGCTCTGGACATCGCCGCAACTATAATAAACATATTAACCCCTAAACCGCCGCACTCCCGCCTCGCAAACTATTAGTTAAATATTATTAACCCCTAATCTGCCATCCCTAACATCGCCAACATCTACCTACATTTATTAACCAATAATCTGCCGCCCCCAATGTCGCCGCCACTATACTAAATGTATTAACCCCAAACCCTAACACCCCTTAACTTAAATATAATTACAATAAATCTAAAGAAAAATTTATATTATTTCCTAAATAATTCCTATTTAAAACTAAATACTTACCTATAAAATAAACCCTTAGGCCTAGATTTGGAGTTCGGCGGTAAAAGGGCTGTTAACGCTCCGCGGGCTTTTTTCTGGCCGCACCATAAAATTAACTCTGGTATCGAGAGTTCAAACAAATGCTGCGTTAGGCTCCAAAAAAGGAGCGTAGAGCATTTTTACCGCAAATGCAACTCTCGATACCAGAGTTGCTTACGGACGCGGCCGGCCTCAAAAACGTGCTCGTGCACGATTCCCCCATAGGAAACAATGGGGCTGTTTGAGCTGAAAAAAAACCTAACACCTGCAAAAAAGCAGCGTTCAGCTCCTAACGCAGCCCCATTGTTTCCTATGGGGAAACACTTCCTACGTCTGCACCTAACACTCTAACATGTACCCCGAGTCTAAACACCCCTAGCCTTACACTTATTAACCCCTAATCTGCCGCCCCCGCTATCGCTGACCCCTGCATATTTTTTTAAACCCCTAATCTGCCGCTCCGTAAACCGCCGCCACCTACGTTATCCCTATGTACCCCTAATCTGCTACCCCTAACACCGCCGACCCCTATATTATATTTATTAACCCCTAACCTGCCCCCCACAACGTCGCCGACACCTGCCTACACTTATTAACCCCTAATCTGCCGAGCGGACCTGAGCGCTACTATAATAAAGTTATTAACCCCTAATCCGCCTCACTAACCCTATCATAAATAGTATTAACCCCTAATCTGCCCTCCCTAACATCGCCGACACCTAACTTCAATTATTAACCCCTAATCTTCCGATCGGAGCTCACCGCTATTCTAATAAATGGATTAACCCCTAAAGCTAAGTCTAACCCTAACACTAACACCCCCCTAAGTTAAATATAATATTTATCTAACGAAATAAATTAACTCTTATTAAATAACTTATTCCTATTTAAAGCTAAATACTTACCTGTAAAATAAATCCTAATATAGCTACAATATAAATTATAATTATATTATAGCTATTTTAGGATTAATATTTATTTTACAGGCAACTTTGTAATTATTTTAACCAGGTACAATAGCTATTAAATAGTTAAGAACTATTTAATAGTTACCTAGTTAAAATAATAACAAATTTACCTGTAAAATAAATCCTAACCTAAGTTATAATTAAACCTAACACTACCCTATCAATAAAATAATTAAATAAACTACCTACAATTACCTACAATTAACCTAACACTACACTATCAATAAATTAATTAAACACAATTCCTACAAATAAATACAATTAAATAAACTAGCTAAAGTACAAAAAATAAAAAAGAACTAAGTTACAGAAAATAAAAAAATATTTACAAACATAAGAAAAATATTACAACAATTTTAAACTAATTACACCTACTCTAAGCCCCCTAATAAAATAACAAAGCCCCCCAAAATAAAAAATTCCCTACCCTATTCTAAATTAAAAAAGTTACAAGCTCTTTTACCTTACCAGCCCTGAACAGGGCCCTTTGCGGGGCATGCCCCAAGAATTTCAGCTCTTTTGCCTGTAAAAAAAAACATACAATACTCCCCCCCCAACATTACAACCCACCACCCACATACCCCTAATCTAACCCAAACCCCCCTTAAATAAACCTAACACTAAGCCCCTGAAGATCTTCCTACCTTGTCTTCACCATCCAGGTATCACCGATCCGTCCTGGCTCCAAGATCTTCATCCAACCCAAGCGGGGGTTGGCGATCCATAATCCGGTCCAGAAGAGGCTCCAAAGTCTTCCTCCTATCCGGCAAGAAGAGGACATCCGGACCGGCAAACATCTTCTCCAAGCGGCATCTTCGATCTTCTTCCATCCGGAGCGAAGCGGCAGGATCCTGAAGACCTCCAGCGCGGAACATCCATCCGGACCGACGACTGAACGACGAATGACTGTTCCTTTAAGGGACGTCATCCAAGATGGCGTCCCTCGAATTCCGATTGGCTGATAGGATTCTATCAGCCAATCGGAATTAAGGTAGGAATTTTCTGATTGGCTGATGGAATCAGCCAATCAGAATCTAGTTCAATCCGATTGGCCGATCCAATCAGCCAATCAGATTGAGCTCGCATTCTATTGGCTGATCGGAACAGCCAATAGAATGCGAGCTCAATCTAATTGGCTGATTGGATCAGCCAATCGGATTGAACTTGATTCTGATTGGCTGATTCCATCAGCCAATCAGAAAATTCCTACCTTAATTCCGATTGGCTGATAGAATCCTATCAGCCAATCGGAATTCGAGGGACGCCATCTTGGATGACGTCCCTTAAAGGAACAGTCATTCGTCGTTCAGTCGTCGGTCCGGATGGATGTTCCGCGCTGGATGTCTTCAGGATCCTGCCGCTTCGCTCCGGATGGAAGAAGATCGAAGATGCCGCTTGGAGAAGATGTTTGCCGGTCCGGATGTCCTCTTCTTGCCGGATAGGAGGAAGACTTTGGAGCCTCTTCTGGACCGGATTATGGATCGCCAACCCCCGCTTGGGTTGGATGAAGATCTTGGAGCCAGGACGGATCGGTGATACCTGGATGGTGAAGACAAGGTAGGAAGATCTTCAGGGGCTTAGTGTTAGGTTTATTTAAGGGGGGTTTGGGTTAGATTAGGGGTATGTGGGTGGTGGGTTGTAATGTTGGGGGGGGGTATTGTATGTTTTTTTTTACAGGCAAAAGAGCTGAAATTCTTGGGGCATGCCCCGCAAAGGGCCCTGTTCAGGGCTGGTAAGGTAAAAGAGCTTGTAACTTTTTTAATTTAGAATAGGGTAGGGAATTTTTTATTTTGGGGGGGCTTTGTTATTTTATTAGGGGGCTTAGAGTAGGTGTAATTAGTTTAAAATTGTTGTAATATTTTTCTTATGTTTGTAAATATTTTTTTATTTTCTGTAACTTAGTTCTTTTTTATTTTTTGTACTTTAGCTAGTTTATTTAATTGTATTTATTTGTAGGAATTGTGTTTAATTAATTTATTGATAGTGTAGTGTTAGGTTAATTGTAGGTAATTGTAGGTAGTTTATTTAATTATTTTATTGATAGGGTAGTGTTAGGTTTAATTATAACTTAGGTTAGGATTTATTTTACAGGTAAATTTGTTATTATTTTAACTAGGTAACTATTAAATAGTTCTTAACTATTTAATAGCTATTGTACCTGGTTAAAATAATTACAAAGTTGCCTGTAAAATAAATATTAATCCTAAAATAGCTATAATATAATTATAATTTATATTGTAGCTATATTAGGATTTATTTTACAGGTAAGTATTTAGCTTTAAATAGGAATAAGTTATTTAATAAGAGTTAATTTATTTCGTTAGATAAAAATTATATTTAAGTTAGGGGGGTGTTAGTGTTAGGGTTAGACTTAGCTTTAGGGGTTAATACATTTATTAGAATAGCGGTGAGCTCCGGTCGGCAGATTAGGGGTTAATAATTGAAGTTAGGTGTCGGCGATGTTAGGGAGGGCAGATTAGGGGTTAATACTATTTATGATAGGGTTAGTGAGGCGGATTAGGGGTTAATACATTTATTATAGTAGCGCTCAGGTCCGCTCGGCAGATTAGGGGTTAATAAGTGTAGGCAGGTGTCGGCGACGTTGAGGGGGCAGATTAGGGGTTAATAAATATAATATAGGGGTCGGCGATGTTAGGGGCAGCAGATTAGGGGTACATAGGGATAACGTAGGTGGCGGCGATTTGCGGTCGGAAGATTAGGGGTTAATTATTTTAAGTAGCTGGCGGCGACGTTGTGGGGGGCAAGTTAGGGGTTAATAAATGTAATACAGGGGTCGGCGGGGTTAGGGGCAGCAGATTAGGGGTACATAAATATAACTTAGGTGGCGGTCGGCAGATTAGGGGTTAAAAATTTTAATCGAGTGGCGGCGGTGTGGGGGGACCTCGGTTTAGGGGTACATAGGTAGTTTATGGGTGTTAGTGTACTTTAGGGTACAGTAGTTAAGAGCTTTATGAACCGGCGTTAGCCAGAAAGCTCTTAACTCCTGCTATTTTCAGGCGGCTGGAATCTTGTCGTTAGAGCTCTAACGCTCACTTCAGAAACGACTCTAAATACCAGCGTTAGAAAGATCCCATTGAAAATATAGGCTACGCAAATGGCGTAGGGGGATCTGCGGTATGGAAAAGTCGCGGCTGAAAAGTGAGCGTTAGACCCTTTAATCACTGACTCCAAATACCAGCGGGCGGCCAAAACCAGCGTTAGGAGCCTCTAACGCTGGTTTTGACGGCTACCGCCGAACTCCAAATCTAGGCCTAAGATAGCTACAATATAACTAATAGTTACATTGTAGCTAGCTTAGGGTTTATTTTTATTTTACAGGCAAGTTTGTATTTATTTTAACTAGGTAGAATAGTTATTAAATAGTTATTAACTATTTAATAACTACCTAGCTAAAATAAATACAAAAGTACCTGTAAAATAAAACCTAACCTAAGTTACAATAACACCTAAAACTACACTATAATTAAATAAATTAACTAAATTAACAACAATTAAATAAATTAAATTAAATTAGCTAAAGTACAAACCCCCCCACTAAATTACAGAAAATAATAAACAAATTACAAGATATTTAAACTAATTACACCTATCAGCCAATCGGATTTAAGGTAGAAAAAATCCTATTGGCTGATGCACTCAACCAATAGGATTGAACTTCAATCCTATTGGCTGATCCAATCAGCCAATAGGATTGAGCTCGCATTATATTGGCTGATTGGAACAGCCAATAGAATGCCAGTTCAATCCTATTGGCTGATTGCATAAGCCAATAGGATTTTTTCTACATTAATTCCGATTGGCTGATAGAATTCTATCAGCCAATCAGAATCTAAGGGACGCCATCTTGGATGACGTCACTTAATGTGATAATCATTCCAAAGAAGACGTTGTTTGAAGAGGATGATCTGCGCTGGATGTCTTGAAGATGGAGCCGCTCCGCGTTGGAAGGATGAAGATAGAAGATGCGTCTGGATGAAGACTTCTGCCCATCTGGAAGACCACTTCTGCCCATCTGGAAGACCACTTCTGCCTGTCTGGAGGACCACTTCTGCTGGCTTCGTCGTGGACATGTTGCCGCTTGGATGAAGACTTCTCCCGGTAAGTGAATCACGGGGGTTAGTGTTAGGATTTTTTAAGGGTGTATTGGGTGGATTTATTTTTTAGGTTAGGGCTTTGGGCAGCAATAGAGCTAAATGCCCTTTTAAGGGCAATGCCCATCCAAATGCCCTTTTCAGGGCAATAGGGAGCTTAGGTTTTTTTAGTTAGGGTTTTATTTGGGGGGTTGATTGTGTGGGTGGTGGGTTTTACTGTTGGGGGGGTTGTTTGTATTTTTTTTTTACAGGTAAAAGAGCTGATTTCTTTGGGGCAATGCCCTGCAAAAGGCCCTTTTAAGGGCTATTGTTAGTTTAGTTTAGGCTAGGGTTTTTTTATTGTGGGGGGGCTTTTTTATTTTAATAGGGCTCTTAGATTAGGTGTAAATAGTTTAAAGATCTATAATTTGTTTTTATTTTCTTTAATTTAGTGGGGTTTTTTGTGATTTAGCTAATTTAATTGAATTTATTTAATTGTATTTAATGTGTGTAATTTATTTAATTGTAGTGTAGTGTAGCGATGTTGGGGGCAGCAGATTAGGGGTTAATAAGTATAATGTAAGTGGTGGCGATGTCCGTAGCAGCAGATTAGGGGTTAATAAATATAATGTAGGTGTCAGTGATGTCGGGCGATGTTAATAACTGTAATGTAAGTGGCGGCGATGTAAGTGGCGGCGATGTTAGGGGCAGCAGATTAGGGGTTAATAACTGTATGTAGGTGGCGGCGACATTGGGGCGGCAGATTAGGTGTTAATAACTGTAATGTAGGTTGTGGCGATGTGAGGGGCAGCAGATTAGGGTTAATAACTGTATGTAGGTGGCAGCGATATCGGGGGTGGCAGATTAGGGGTTAATAACTGTAATGTAGGTGACAGTGATGTTAGGGGCAGCAGATTAGGGATGTTTAGGTTAGGGTGTTAGGTTTAAACGTAGCTTTTTCTTTTCCCCATAGACATCTATGGGGCTACTTTACGGAGCTTTTGTTTCCACGATCGCAGGTGTTAGGCTTTTTTTGCCAGCTCTCCCCATTGATGTCTATGGGGAAATCGTGCACGAGGACGTCAAAGCAGCGCTTGATTTCGGTGCGGTATGGAGCTCAATGCAACCATATCGCCCGCACAAACCTGCTTTTTTAAAACTTGTAATAACAGAGCTATAGGGAGGTGAAATAACGCTGAAAATGTTGTAGTCGTTAATTTCCCTATATCGCTCAAAACTCGTATCTAGCTATAGACAATTAGTATTAACAAAAGTCTTAAATGATAGGTTTCGAACAATTAAAATAACCAATTTTTTAATACTAAAAGTACCTACAACTCCTCGGCTGTCCCTAACATCATTAGTAATACTATAACAGGATTGGATAGCGGAGGTTGGAAAAATGAATGGTAAAGACCCCCTGTGCATCATTACAAAGGAGCTTATTAACCTAACAATATAACTCATTCCTCCCATTCCTACACCTTTTTTCCAGCACCAAACAGCATGAAAGAATCAATTTCATCAAGCAATTGTTTGTTTTTTGTAAATTATGTCCAATAATGTATTTTGTATTTGGCTATATATATATATATATATATATATATATATATATATATATAATGAATTAGCACAATTTAGACGCATGTACGTCTCTATTAAGAACCATGTTGTTGCTGGCTTGAAGAATACAAGGGTTTCCTGAGTAAAGTCTATGGGGCCAATTTATCATAGTGCGAGCGGACATTATACGATTTAGCTTATCATGTCCGCTGAAAATTGATAAATGCCGACAGCATACGCTGTCTGCATTTATCATTGCACAAGCAGTTCGTGTGAACTGCTTGTGCAATGCCACCCCCTGCAGATGGGGTGTCAATCAACCTGAAGGCTCGCGCGGAAACAGGGGTTTTGGAAGACTATTCAGAAACTTTAGATACAGAAATCCCTATAGAAATTGACCCGACCAATGAACACATAGTAGAGTTAGTCGCCTCCCCTATTACAAAAATCTCAGATCGATCACATCTCTTTGGGAAATCTAATCATATAAAACAGAAAAAACTCACTATTCCAAATCACACAACATTTAGGGACCGTGTTCCATCTGGCACAGGAAATACAGAAAGATCAAATAAACAGCAAAATTATCAAAAAAGTCAATACACTAACTACCCTGATGACAAATATCACACCAAAATGAGAACAGAAGAAAAATGTGATAGTAGAAATAGACATGACAATAGAACACCAAAAAATCCATTTTCAAACCAATACCCATATAAGAACTATGACATGCCAAATAATGACTCAAGCAAAAATTGGGGTTACACCCCAAGGAGAAATCAATCACATAGAGAATATCAACATAATCCAAATTATAACAACAATAATTATAACTCAAACTATAACTCAAACCATAGGGATAACTATGAACACAGATGGGATAACTATGAACACAGATGGGATAACTGCGAATGGTACAACAAACCAGATAATCATTATAATTATAGACATAATTATGATAATCATGACCATTCTGCTCGTTACACACAAAGAAACAAAAACACATATCACACTAACCAAACAAGAAATTATAATAATTTTGACTCCAACTCAGATTGGAGAATACAGACCAGAAACAGGTATCAACCATTAGAACAAAATTTAAGGTCCCCTGCACCTCAAAACACAGAACAACAAAAAGTTTTTTTAGAACAGGCCCCTTCTGGGGAAGGAACTTCAAAAACCAATACACACTACATCCTGCCAAAAAGAATCGTAAGAAACAAAAGAGAATTAGAGGTAGAAGAAAGGGAAGAAAACTTAGACAAAATTCCGAAAAGACAGAAATAAAACATACTGGAATATTTAATATAAGTCAACACCAACTAAACCCTCTCCAAGAATCAATTCTAAATAAAGGTCTGTCTTTTGCACCCTCGTGCAAACTAAACAAATTCGAAACCCTCATAAACATAAATCAATACATACGCAAACTCCCCTTAAAAAGATATTTCATCAAAAACCCACTCGAGAACAAAACCTTAAAAGACAATGAACAAAAATTTAAACATACCAATCTAAAAGCTCCTTCAACATTCTATCCTGCAAACGAAAAAAGTGAAGACATTAAGCTTTTCGAAAAAATGGTCAAACAAGACATAGATAAATTAGATCAAAATAAATATATTAAATGGAACATGTCCCAAAAAGAACTAAAAATAATAAAAGATCTGAAAAACAATAAAGACATCACTATCAAACAAGCTGACAAGGGCGGAGGAATAGTCCTGATGGACACATCCTTCTATCTAGAGGAATCATACAAACTTCTAAATGACCGAACAACATATAAAAAATTGAGATCCAATCCCTTAAAAAATCAAACAAAAGAATTACAAGACATTCTCACAAAAGCATTAAACTCAGGAATACTCACAAAATATGAATTTGATTTTCTAAATATTGCTAATCCCATCGTCCCCACATTTTATATACTTCCTAAAATCCATAAAAACTTGACAAAACCTCCAGGACGACCCATCATATCCGGTATAGGATCCCTCACATCAAATCTCTCCCAATATGTTGATTTCTTCTTACAGACATACGTATCCCAGCTACCCTCTTATCTAAAAGATTCCACCCAATTACTAAACATTCTAAAAGATATTTCTTGGAAAGAAAACTACCTCCTAGTAACATGCGACGTTAACTCCCTATACACTAACATAGATCATCAAAAAGGACTTAAAGCAATAAAATTCTTTTTAGACAAGGACACTAATTTAAATAAAGAACAAAATAAATTCTTAATCACTTGTATCAATTTCATATTATATAACAACACTTTTCTATTCAATGAAGAGATTTTTCTACAACACAAAGGGACAGCCATGGGCACAAGGTTCGCCCCCAGTTATGCTAACCTTTTCATGGGCTTTTTTGAACATAAATACATAAACTCTAGTCCATGGGGGGCGAACCTTGTGCTATATTATCGCTACATAGATGACCTATTTATAATTTGGAAAGGCGAACCTGAACTACTAGAATTATTCCTAGAAGATTTAAATAATAATACACTAGGCCTCAACTTTACTCACAAATTCAGCACAAATTCTATCAATTACTTGGATTTAGAAATAGAAATTAAAAACAAACTAATCACAACTAAAACCTATTTTAAAAAAACTGACGCCAACAACTACATACACAAAAAAAGCTGCCATTTAAATAAATGGAAAACAAATATTCCCAAAAATCAATTTACTCAAATTAGAAAAAACTGTTCAGACATAAACCAATACTCTACTCAATCAGAAATTTTAAAACAAAGATTCATTGAAAAAAGATATAATATCCAATCACTGGATAAAACACAACTAGAGGTAAAAGAAATGGATAGAAACTCAATACTTGCACCCAAACAAAAGCCAGAAATCAACCCAAAAATAAATGACCCACTGTTTATACCGTTCATAACACAATACAATTCACAACATTTTGAAATAAAAAAGATTCTAAACAAACACTGGCACTATATAAAACAAGACCAAGTTATAGGACATAGACTGAAAAACCACCCAGACATCATTTTTAAGAAAGCAAAAAATCTTAAAAACATAATATCACCAAGTGAATTCAAGAAAAAGGCTACCCATAACCCCAACACAATTGATCTGAATAATGAAAAAGTTGAAGGCTATTTCCCTTGCATATCCTGCAAATCTTGCAAACATAGCAGCAAGATAAAAACCTTAAAATCAACTAATAATAATCAATACATCAATATCAAAGAAATTATACGTTGTTCTGATAGGAATGTTATTTACTGCATACAATGTTTATGTGGTTTACAATATTTTGGTCAAACTAGTCGTATGCTCAGAGACCGCATAAGAGAGCACCTTCATCATATAGAACATAAATCAACCAACACCAACTTATACAAACATTTTACTGAACATCATAAGGGCAACATTCACGACATGAAATTTTGGGGAGTTTTCCTCAATCCAAGAGGTGGTAATTTAGAAAACCTCCTACTTAGAAAAGAAGCGGAGTACATTTACTCCTTTAAAACTCTACACCCACATGGATTAAATATGGAGTTCGATCTGAATTTTCTAATCTAAACTATCAAATTTAAAGTATCTATTTTTATACAGTGATAACTAGTTAATTTTAAATAAACCATATTTAAAATATCAGTGGTATAATAGTATTATAATATCATTGGCCTCAACAAAAGTTCCATAAAGAACAAAAATACTCGAGAACCCAAATTACACACTTCTATGACACGTTCAAGACTATCACTATATTGCTCAGTCTTTAAACCCAAATCTTTAAACCCAAGTTATCACATTATCTGATTACTTCTATCCCATTATTGTTTGTTTCACAAACACTAATTTATTAAGAGGGCACACACACAAACACAAAATTCATCAGATAAAGTATTAGATCACATTTGTAATTAAATCTTACAAAATGTTTAACACTTAACATTAATAACTTGTTTATCTTGTACTATACGCTAATAAATGTGAAAAAAACGCTCCAAAATCTGAGCAGGGATTGGTCACAAATTGACCAATCAGGACTAACATACACCTTTAAAAATGACCGCGAACACTCTCAGAGGCATCTTGATAAAGGCATCCGCAGAAACGCGTAGATTTGCCCACCTGAGTGTGTACCCTCTTTTGATACCATATGCCCACACTGTGGGATTTTGAACTGTTATACGGATTCACCATATCTAACGTTTGAACGCTGCCAAGCGTAAGAAGAAGCAGCTCACTACAAGGAACCTCTACGGACATTTAAAATTGTCCCGGTCCTCAGAACCTTCAAAGTAAAATTACCTGTATTCACTTCAAGCCTCTTAGAGACTCCAGCAAACCCTGAACATCATATTTACCATAACAATAGGGTAAACAGTCTCAGAGACCAATGATCACAATTTGGACCAAAGACGATAATACCAACAAACACTACAAGCCTCTTAGAGACTCCTGCAAACCCTAGATATTAAATCTACCACATCAAAAGGGTAAAAAGTCTCGGAGACCAACGAGTCCATTTTTCTACCTAACATCACACTTACGAGTGAAAAAGGCAAAGAAACCTTAAGCATATCGAATTCTCCAAGCATATCTAATATAGAGACACAAATTGTCTCTCCTCCTAAAAAGACTATTTAAGAATTGGAACGAAAAGAAAAGAATCTTCTAAAATCGAAACAACGTTACAACTTTTCCTTACATAAGTTGCCAATTCTGACCTTTTTAGAGAAGGAGCGTCTTAAACATAAGACAGTCACCTATTTCCTTTGTCTCCTCAACGGCCTATCCTGGACATATACTAAGGCCCTCTTTAAAAAGTTTTTTATTCAGGACAAAAACGTGAGTAAAAATAGAACATTCATATAAAAACTTTCGTAACAAAACACGAAATCAATCAAATTATATGATCAAATTATATGAACAAATTGAAAACAAATCATAAAGACTGCTCATAATTCTCCAATGCTGTCCTTATATAATTGTACACTGTTTTTAATGTTTTAAAGTAATAGAGCTCTATACTTATATTCAACTTGTTTTAAAATGTTTTAAATAAATACAATCTGTATATTAAGCTTATTTATTATTATTTTTTATTTTGTAACAATACTGTGAAAATACATATTGTGATAAACACTTAGACACAACTCTCTCAACCCACACCGTCAGCTCCCCTCACCTTGGTTAATTCACAGTGTGAACTGCTTGTGCAATGCCACCCCCTGCAGATGGGGTGTCAATCAACCTGAAGGCTCGCGCGGAAACAGGGGCATCAAGCTCCATTTGAAGCTTGATAATTCGCCCCTATAAGAGTTCTATAATAATTCAGGTACCATGTCTAACAAGCCAGCTTGGTTAAATAAGATTATTTTAGAATAAAAATATAAATAAATCTCCATGGATCATGCAATTATGAGATACAAAGAAATAATAAATTTAGCAACATTTTTCTACCACATCTCACTGAAATCTGAATATGGCATTATCCGAGTGATTACATTTTAATTCTGTTGAATAATCTATTGGCAATGACCATTACAATTACACCTGTTTCTTTTTTTTAATTCAGGTCTTGTTCCCTAAGAAAGTAAAATGGTCCTATAGTTTTGCTTTCATACTGTTTGTTAATAACTGCTTTTTGTAAATTAAATTAAATTAAATACCTCCCTGATTGTCAACTATCAATTATAATATATTATTATATTTTTATATAATGTAAATTTATGTGCATTTTTCCTTTACTTCAAATCACACCTAAAAACTAAAGACGATCTGTCATGACATAACATAAACATTAGATTTGATGCTTACTTGATGTCAGATATATATGTTTTAATACTTGAATGCCAAGTACAGTAGATATAGATTATTTGCACCACAAGAATCTGAATTTAGAAACCTGTAATAATCAGAAGCATTCTGCAGGTAATTTATGTTTTATTATCTTTAGTACCTAAAATGCCACATATAACTAGCAATTGCACCTTTGGACATCCTTTAAATAACTTCTAATAACAAGTATACCGCATACATAGGGATATACCCAGTTATCTATCGTACATAGGTATTGTACATATCTTTATACAGAATGTAGACAGATAACTGGTAAACTATAATTATTCCTTTCTAGCAGTCAAGAGGTCATTTCTAATCCGAACCACACTTCTAATATTTATTTTAGCCTACAAAGAGAGAAGTGCTCTACCAGGAACAAACAACAGCTCAGTGGCTTGTTCTATAGCGAGTTACCACCTAGGAGCAACCTCTTTTAGCCCAGTTTTACTTTCACAGATGAAAACTTTCCTGAAGTATATCAGTCTGATCCCGCCAAGTAAGGTCAGCCCATATCAGAATACCAGGCAATTCTCCTCTAAACAAGGAACATGACAACCACAGACGATCGTTTCAGCCTTCTATGGGCCTCGTCAGTGAGGTTCAGCTATATTCCTTTAAGCACCCTGGGCAAGGAGTCCACGTCTGATTTCCCCCATCACCCTCAGGGAGATCTCCCCAGGATCATACAAAATGTGCATACAAAGAGAGAAGTGCTCTACCAGGAAAGAACAACAGCTCAGTGGCTTATTTTATGGTGAGTTGCCATCTAAGAGCAGCCTCTTTTAGCCCAGTTGTGCTTTTCACAGAGGAAAACTTTCCTGAAGTATATCAGTCTGATCCCGCCAAGTAAGGTCAGTCCAGAACCGAAATACCAGGCAAAGAGAGAAGTGATATATTATTTAAAGGTTTACACAGTGTCTCTGTGCATAGCGCTCACCATCATTCCAATGCACAGACAGGGAGCTGACACAATGGAGCGTGGGCGGGGACACCCCCCCTTAGGATTGATCCTGTGATAGGCTGCCACTCCGGGCAGAACTGCCGAACTCGCCCCAAACAGGATACATGCAAACACAGAGTGGAGATATAGCGCACAGGTACAGGATCGGCATAACACCCTCTGAAGTGATGAAAGTATTGAATTTCCAGGCAGGCTAGTGATAAAAAACAGTTCCAAATTTTATTGAATAAAACGGATGCTAGAAAATCACATCCCGGCAAAAATAGCCAGCAAAGGTACACATCAGGTGTTGGGGCTGATCTCCACGCAGATGCGTTTCATGCCCATGCGCACTTGTTCACTGCTTACCTGGAGATCAGCCCAGCACCTTCTTATAGCCATATAATTAAAACTGATTGAATACCTGATTGGAAACGGACTTAGTAGGGAAAGCACCTCTGTATGAGTTACAGTGAAAAAGCCTAGAGACACACCAAAATACACAGTATCAATAATGTAGATATAGATATTATCTAAACATCAAAAGCTATGAAAATATCTAGATATATACAAAAATGCATAATATTACAACCTCATTAAATATTTACATGTTTCTGAACACATCAAAAATTCAGAAATAATTTTTTACTTAAAGAAATAAAGAACAACTAGCAAATGTCTAATGTAAAAAGAGAGAGGGGGATTGCATATATATTAATATTTAACGAATCAAGATGACTACAAATGCTTAAATTATAATGTCAAACTTGACCATTTAAAGAAACATGATCCCCAAATAGTCCTAATTATAATAGATAGATTAATGCCTAAATTGAGATTTATTATGATTTAGTAGATATGTGCATGATCAAAAAATTTGTTTCGGTTCGGATCGATTCGGAGGTTTTCGAATTTCGTTTCGGATCAATTCGAATTCGGAAAAATTTGAATGAATTCGTTTTGGATTCGTTTCGGATTCATTCGGATTCGAAAAAATTCGGCTGGATTCGGTTCTATTCGGTTCGGAAATTTGGAATTTCGGTATGTGTGCTGTGTATTAGACTAGTATTATGTACTGTATATTAGGTGTAACCCATAGCAGAGTGATATAACCTAATATACTGTACAATACTAGTGTAATCCATGTCCATCTGAATTTACTGAATAAATCCAAACTAATTTGGATTTATTCGGTAAATTCGGCAGTATTTTAATTCAGAAATTCGGTTCGATCCGAATCTCCGAATTTGCCGAATTTTCCGAATTTCCAAATTGAACCGAACCGAATTGCACATGTCTATGACTTAGTTGTTCTATACATATAAAGATAATTTTGGATACTTGATATAAGGATAGACTAGAGTTAAGTGAAAACATCTAGATCTCTTATGTTGAGACCATTAGGTTCACTAGTTTTTAATGTGAACATCCAAAAGATTTCTCTCTTGTTGAGCATCATCTCCCTATTGCCCCCTCTTTTCCATTTAGTGATGTGATCTATACCTTGTATTTTCAGTGATGACACATCAGAGCCATGAAATGATTTAAAGTGTCTGGATATCGGGGTATTGCTATCTTCATCCTCTATTGATCTAAGGTGTTGGAGGAACCTATCTTTTAGGGAACTTTTAGTTTTCCCTGTATATTGTATGGTGCATATATCACAGGTGAGCAGATAGACAACATGAGTGGTTGCACAATTAATTAAATATTTAATATTATTTTCTTTTTGAGTAGTACACGATCTAAAACTGTTGCCCTCAAGAACAAAACTGCAGGTTTTGCATATGGGTCGCCTACATCTGTGAAAGCCCTCCTTCCTAGTCAGCCAACATGTTTTTTTAATTGGTTTTAGATCTGAAGGGGATAAGTAATTGGCCAATGTCTTGGCTCTCCTTGGTACAGAATTACATCCAGAGGACACAATCTCTTTAGTAACTGGATCAGAGAAAAGAAAAGGGAGACAATCTCTCACTATCGTGCACACTTTATTGTATTCAGCACTGTTAGTGGTGATGAATTTTATTTTAGTCTGTTTTTCATTAACTTTCTTTAGTTTATATTGGAGAAGATGTTCCCTGGGAATTTGCTCTACGTTATCTTTAGATCTTTTAAGTAGGTCTTCCCTATAGCCTCTATCAATAAATCTTTGGGTAGCCTCTTTTGCTTTTTCCTGATACTCTGTTTCATTAGTACAATTTCTCTTAATGCGAATATATTCCCCTTTGGGGATTCCCTTAAGAACATGCCTGGGATGACATGATTCATACTTCAAAAGCGTATTCCCAGCTGTTTCCTTCCTATACATCTTAGTTTTTTTTTTTATGGTCTTTATTTTCAACCAACAATATGTACATACAAAGAAAAAAGAAAGAAAAGGTTTTTAACCTTGTACATGGAGCCACCAAACGAGAGTAAAAGAAGTACATAGCATATATAAATAATCCACATACATATTTAGTTAATCAGAAGCACATGTGTTTCCCATTTTAACTACTCCTTGTTGGGTTTTTATATTTTATAAGGGAAAAAAAAGAGAAAAGGAAAGAAAAAAAAGAAAAAAAATATGAAAAAGGGGGGGAGGGGAGGGAGGGGAGCAAGGGGAAAGAAAAAGGAAGGGAAGGGGAATACTGGATCGCCCTCTGCCTTTCCTCACATCTACCAAATGCCAAGCAGGACTATCTCGGAATTCTTGAACGGGAAGATCAAATAATCAATTTCCCTCTCTGGGAGTGTTTTAATAAGAGCTGCCCATTTTTTAAAAAAATTCATTATATCGGAGTCGTTATCTATGTTTGTATCTCTCTGTTCCAAAACACATTGTTTCTTTAGATGATTCCTAATTTCAGAGATGGTTGGCAGGGTTCGAAGTTTCCATTTCTTGCAGATCAAGTATCTGGTGGCTAATATAGATAAGATCACTAGTTTTTCATTAGGGTGATGGCCACCTTCAGGGTTTAGACATAATATAATTTGGAATAATGAGAAAGCTAAAGATTCAATTTTCAATTTATTTTTAAGCCAGAATTCTAGCTTATTCCAGAAGTTTCTTATCCTAGGGCAGAGCCAAAACATGTGGATCAAATCCGCTGCGGGATAAGAACACTTAGGACATTTATTAAATTCTTGATTCCGAACTCTGAGACCTCTTTCCGGGGTAAAGTATGCCCTATGCAAAAGTTTTAAGTGTGCATCACGCCAAGTAGTTGACAGTGTGGTCCTTGCAACTTTACTCATCGATAGCTGAAGGGTTTTTAACTCAATGTTATTATGTGGAATAAGGGCGTTCCAAACTGAGGCCGTCTTCTCCAAGTTGGGGATACCCTTATTGGTGCCAAGAATATGATAACATGGGGCAATGGACATAGAGTTGTTCTTGGTTATTGCTAACCAACTTTCCAATTTACCAAGTGTCCAGCTCCAGCCAGCTGTTTTGGTTAGGTTGGAGATAAAATGCCTTATCTGCAGATATGCAAAGAAGTCTTTATTTGGAAGGTTAAATTCGTTTTTCAGCTCCTCAAAAGACTTTACACATTTCCTGTCTTGGTCAGTTAATAGTATTACCCTGTCTAGGCCAATGTTGTGCCATCTAATAAAGATCACTGAGTTTAGGCCTGCTTGGAAGTTGGGGTTTCCTACCAGGGGAAGGTATTTTGAAGCTGAGCTATTTATAGAGAGAGATTTAGATAATTTCCACCATGCTTTAAGAGGGTTCAATATGGTTTTTTTATGGTGCAGAGTGGATCAGGGCTACTGGGAGAAATGGTTCACATATATTCAATTCCAGTTCATTATTTACAACATAGTTTTTAGAGAAGATCCAATCTGCCACTATACGGGCTAAGAAACAGAGATTATAGGATCTCAAGTTTGGCAATGCTAATCCTCCAAACTCTCTCGGCACCGCCAATTTAAAAAAAGAGATTTTAGATCTCTTCCCCTGCCAGATAAATTGTCTAATTGATGTGTTGGTAGAGCGGACATCCTTTTCTAGTAAGATTATTGGAATGTTCTGGAGGACATAGAGCAGCTTTGGGAGCAAGACCATCTTGAATAAAGCTGACCGTCCAGATATTGATAAAGGTAAATTGTGCCAGGTTCTAAGTTTTTCTTTAATATAGTTAAGCATTGGAGTTATATTTAATTTGTATAGATCACCCAAATCGATCGAAATGTGGATCCCAAGATATTTAAAAGTTCCCATGACCTCCTTAAAGGGGAAATTTGAGATATGGTTGGTGCTTTTCCTGAGCCACAGCAACTCGGATTTTGATGAATTTACTTTGTAGCCCGAGAAAGAGCTAAAATTATTAGTTATTTGTATCAATTTTGGTATATTTACCTCAGTGTTGGACATGTAAATAAGTAAATCGTCTGCATATAGTCCAACTTTCATTTCATGTTTTCGGATCTTTATGCCTTCTAGATATTTTCTAATCATAATTGCCAGTGGTTCGATAGCTACATCAAAAAGGAGCGGGGAGAGAGGACACCCCTGGCGCGTGCCCCTGTTCAATACGATCGCGGGGGTAACAATATTGTTTATTATCAAACTTGTGTAAGATTGGTTATATATATTTTCTATAAATTTAGGAAAATTACCCTTAATCCCAAAGTTCATTAGGGAAGTTATTATGTGTTTATGGGTTACTGAGTCAAATGCTTTTTCTGCATCGATTGACAGGACGGCTAGGTCCGGGAGGTCCTCTCTCCCCGCCAGTGCCCCTGTCTGTCTCTGGATAAAGTCCATTGTGACCAGTAATTCCCTAATTTTTGCCGCCGAGTTGCGCCCATTAAGAAAACCGGCTTGGTCCGGATGAATTATTTTTGCTAGAATAATCTGGAGCCTAGTTGCCAAGATTGAGGACATTATTTTGTAATCCGAATTTAATAGGGCAATTGGTCTATATGACTCTTTACAAGTGGGATCTATCCCCTCTTTCAAGATCAAGGTAGTAAGTGAAGCGGAGAAAGAAGGCGTGGGCACTTTATCATTAATAAAGATATCATTATAGAGATTGCTCAAATAGGGAGATACTTCTGTTGCTAAGATTTTATATAGCTCGTTGGGTAGACCATCTGGGCCAGCCGCTTTGTTGAGAGACAGTTTAAAAATAGTTTTCTCGATCTCTATCTTTGTGATGGGGGAGTTAAGATTAACAATGTCTTCAGGAGTCAATGTTGGGTAGGTAATTTTACTCCAAAATTCAGTAGCTTTCTCTGTGTCATATCCTTTACATGTGTAAAGATCCTGAAAATAGTGTAAAAACAAATCCGAAATTTCTTCAGGTTTTACTAATTGATTCCCATTATACTGAATTTTTTCTATGGTAGGTTTTTTATTCTCATTTTTGATCAGTTTAGCTAACATTTTCCCTGATTTGTTGCCAAATCTATACAGTTTTGCTTGAAATCTAAGCTCTTTATGTGTTTCAAGGGTTATAAAAAAAGTATCTCTGGCAGTTTTGGCGCGGACATATCGTGCCCAATTTTGAGGGTTTTTTTCAAGTAAGAAAAGGTTATAAGAGTTGATCAGTGAATTGAGTGTTTCCTTCTCTCTAGCCCTTATCTTCTTATTTTGCATAGCGTTGTATGCCATGATTTCCCCTCTAAGAACTGCTTTAGCAGTTTCCCAAAAGATATCTGGGCGTTGGATATAATCACGATTAAAATGGGCAAAATCGTTAAACTTGTTCCTAAGCCAGGTTTTAAATTTTGCGTCGGGCGTAAGATGGTAGGGAAAAAAGAAACGTAGCAGTTTGGGTTGTGATTGGCCCAGACAAAACTCCAGAAAAATAGGGCCGTGATCGGATAAGAATATTGGCGTTATTCCTGACTTCACCTTTGTAATACAGAGGCGTTCATCAGTCAAGAATAAATCGATCCTGGAGAGCGTTTTATGAGCTTTAGAGAGACACGTAAATTCTTGAATATCGGGGTTCTGGAGTCTCCAGATATCCCGTATTGCGAGATTCTGTTTGATTTTATTAAAGAGTTTAGTATCAAGACTATCTTTCTTCTGTTTTAAGGACTTAGTATTGTTTCTGAGTCTGTCTAAGGGGCATTGTGGGGCCATGTTAAAGTCCCCTCCTAAGATCAGGTAGCCTTCGCTAATTAGCAAGAGTTTGGATTGTAGTAGGTCCCAAAACACAGGATCCATTGCATTGGGGCCGTATACATTACAGAGTGTATAGGTCACTTGGTCTACTTTCATTTTTACCAGGACAAATCTCCCCCCGGAGTCGATCTCAGAGTGCAAAATCTCTACTTGGGCTCTTTTCCCTATTAATATAGCCACTCCCCTTTTTTTCCCAATGCTTGGGGCTACAAAGATTTCTCTTACCCATGATGTCTTTAATTTTAAAGATTCCTCTAAATTTAAATGGGTTTCCTGTATGAACCCGATATCTGCATGGAGTTTCCGTAGGTGTGTAAGGATTGCCTTCCGCTTAATGGGGGTTGAGATTCCCCCTACGTTCCAAGATACTATCTTCAGACTATCCAACATTTATATGATTAATATATGGGGGGTAGAGCGGGGAGGGCAGAGAGCAGGGAGGGGGAGAGGGGGAAGAAAGAGAAAAAAAAAAAAAAAAAAAAAAGAGAGAAGGAAAAAAGAGCCAAAAAAGGGGACATTCCAGTCCCCTATCCCAGGGGCTATTTTAGCCATGGGGTCCACCATCTGACTAATTAATAAACTAATTGGTCATACAGTTATATGTCTAGTGTCTTGAGGAATTTTTCCGCCGTTGGACTCTCTTCAAATATATGTGTTATCTCCCTCACAACCACTCTCAGTTTAGAGGGGTAAATTATGGTGGCTCTATACCCCTGCTGGATGAACTTGGAACAGATCGGAGCCAGTTCTCTTCTCTTGGAAGCTGTATTGGCCGAGAAATCTTGAAACATTAAAATCTTATTATTTTCTATGAAAATTGGCTGATTTTTACGATAGTGTTGCATTAACATAAGCTTATCCTGATAATTCAATAACTTGGCAATAACAGGTCTGGGCCTGCTTCCGCTCCTATTGTCTAGTCGGGGGGGGCCTATTCTATGGGCTCTTTCCACTAGGATTGGGTGATAAGTAGGTGGGATCTTTAGAGCTTTAGGGAGAGTGTCTGATATGAAAAGACCAAGATTTTCCGATTGTTTATCCTCTGGGAGGCCTATTATTCTTATGTTGTTTCGTCTGGCACGGTTTTCCAAATCCTCCAGCCTGTCAGTTAATTTTTGCCAATTTTTAGTTGATGTCTCTAGCTTAGCATTTTGTAGTGTTGCTAAGTCTTCCAGATCAGACACCCTCTGCTCCACTTCCTGTAATCTGTTTGAAAATTGTCTAACCTCTTGGGTTAGGGAGGTAATATCTTGCTTAATTTCTGATTTAAGTGCATCGAATTTAGGTGTGAGTGCGTCTGAGATACTAGTTACCAAGGATTGTAAATTAATATTTTCGGAGGTTAATAGGTTGCCAGCAGAGGTTAATTGGGGTTCAGAGGCTGGGTCCTGAGTATTTTTAAGTTTCCTGTCCCTGTGCCTGGCTGCCATATTTGGTGAAGGTGTCTTGGAAGGGTTAGAGAGAAATTTGTCCATGTGCTTCGTGCTTAATTATGATAGTGAGAAGGGAGACGTTTAAAAGGAACGTTTCCAGCAAGGGGAAAAGAGAAAAAAAAAAAAAAAAGAAAAAAAAAAGGGGGGGGGGGAGGGGGGTGGTGTGAGATTGAGTGCTAGTGGGGAGGAGTGAAAAAAAAAAAAACAACCAAGTGCGATTTTAAAGTGACAAATTATTGTTGATTACAAGTGAGGGAGTGCTGGTGTGGGAGGTGAAGAGCATATGTGATAAGGCATAAGCAGTTGAGAAGAAAAAAAAAAAAAAAAAAAAATTAGAGAGATTCTAACTTTGAAGAAGTGATAAGTTGCAGACAGGCACAAGCACCCAATACACAGCTAGACCTATAAGGTTTTGTTTCCTTTTTCTTCCCCTCTTATCTAGCTTCTCTTCTCACTGGGGAAGAGCTAAAAGGGGGTCGCTAGTATGTGTTCTGATCTTACTACCCACACTCACTGTTTAGTGTGGGTTAAGAAAGGGACAAAAACAAGGAAATGGGGGGAGAGGGAAGACAGGAGTTATTAAGTTTGTAATGCAAAGTCTGGGATATGCAATATACAGTTAGCAATTCTTACAGGCTGTTAAATGCTAGCAATTTAACTTTCATAAATGACAAGTTATCTGCCTCTATATCCAGAGGGAGGTATCGAAACATTAAATTTAACAAAGCTTCCTAAACACAGAGGGTTGCAGAATATAACATTTCTAATATCATAAAGTGATGTTAAGAAAATTTCCTAGGTAACAGCTAATAACTTGGCTATTTCACACTTGAGATAAAGGAATCTATAGCCTGTTATCCTCTCTTCCTTCAGTAAATTCTCTGCTACCTCGTCCAAATTATGTAGCGTAAATACTATTAAGGGAGGCTAAATAGTCAAAGATTACTGCTCTCTTAGGAACAGATCCTTAACCCTTTATCCCTCCTTTCCCCTTCTCTGTTATAAAGTTAAACCACAAGGTAGCAATTCACACTTAGATATACATTAAAGGTTCAGTTAGGTTAAATCAATTGTTCCCTACCCCAGCACCTAAGCGTGGGGAGTAAGATCTACAAATTGACAAGTATTACTAGGGGAGAAGGCACAATTTCACGTCAGGAATCAAAATGCAGTACATATCAGTAAAGAGAAACACTGAGTTTAATTAACTCTTAGTAATTATCAAGTGAGCCCAATTAGACCCCCTAACTCTGGATTAATTAGCAAAAAAAAAATTAAATATGTGCACATAGAGTCAGGTTATGCTAATCTACATCCCAGTTTAACCAGCATAGATATATTAGAACAGTTAAATGTCTTCTGGGGAGATACCGGTATGAGAAAAGGCAAGCTCATCAAAGTTACAAACCGCCGGACAGCTTAGTATCTTTGAGCAAAGTTCCAAGATATAGACTGCCCCGTGTTTCCTGTGTGGGCCTGGGTGCCAAGTGAGTCTATATCCCCTTAGGTTCCCCTTTCTCTTCTCCCAAGCTAGCTCCTTCCCCTTACCTCTAGCAGCAGAAATTTGTCCGTGGGGAGGAGGAGAGAGGGACACAGAGGCTGACTCTCAAACAGCGTTGCCCACCAACGAGATCCAGGTGCAGGCAGCAGTGTGACGAATTCCTCTCTTGGTACAGCCCCCCTCACGCAGCACCGGTGGGAGGGGGGTATGACCGCCCGCAGCCTCGAGCAGCAGGAGACAACCTGCAGCCAGATCAGCAGAGGAAGTCACAAAGGGCAGGGGGGGGCAGCCCCAATCCAGCAAAAGAAATGGCCCAGGAAAAGATAGCAGCCCGCAGCCCTCTCGCAGCACCGGTGGGAGGGAACAGCGGGCCAAAACCAGAAACGGATCCAGCCGGGTCTCTACCAGGAGAGAGGGAGGTCAAAATGAGTCAGCCACAATGCGGATCATCCAGGGACCGCAAATCTGAGCCGGAGCAGCGCGACCCAGAGCAGGAGCAGATGCAGGTAGGTCAAAGGCTCCGGTATTCAGTGCCTATGAGAACAGGCAAGTCATTTTTTTCCAGGCTCGAAAAAACAAGCTAAGATAGGTCTTAGTAAAGGCCCTGGACCAGGAGACCACCCATACAAAAATAGAAAATGTCCTTGTTTCCTATTCGGGTGTGCAGGGAGCCATTCACATATATCACAGCGTGAGTTCTCTTCTCTCTCAGTGGGAGAGATTACAGTACCTCTAAGGCAGATGAAGGTTCCTGTGGCCACTATAGCTTGCAGTTCAGTGCGATATTATGGCACTACATAGGTTCCAGCAGCGTTGGAGTAGCTTAGCAAGCCACCCAGGTCTGAGGGTTTAGGCGCGAGAGATCGCCAATAGCCTGCAGTGGAGGTGCTTCTGAACAGGTGTCTCACCTGACCACACACCTGAGCTCCTCCTCCGGAACCTCTTCCTCCCAGGGCATGTCCCTATACATCTTAGTTTTAATTGACGACCCGACCCTGCCCTGGACTGTGAGATCAAGAAAATTGATACATTCACTACTGTGTTCTCCTGTGAACTCAATACCGAATTGGTTACAGTTCAGATATTTGCAGAAATCATCCGCAGTCTGTTTGTCACAGTCCAGGACAAAGAACAGGTCATCAATATAACGATAATATTGTACAATCATGTTCTTGAAAGGGTTACTATCTCCATAGACGTGGGACAGCTCCCACCAACCCATAAAAAGGTTTGAGTAAGAGAGGGCAAACCTAGCCCCCATGGCCGTCCCGCGTCTCTGGAGATAGTATTGAGTTTGAAACATGAAAAAGTTATGTGTGAGCAAGTACTCTACAGCTCCCAGCAAAACGTTTTTTGTAGCAGGTTCAAAGTTACAATTTAGATCAATGAAAAATTTGATAGCAGCTAGTCCCTTCTGATGGTCTATAGATGTATAGAGTGAACTGACATCTGCTACCATAAATCTATAGCTAGATTTCCAGCTCATATACTCTATTTTCCTAATAAAGGAAGTTGTATCTTGTATGTAGCTGGGTAGTTGGTTAACTAGAGGTTGCAAAAAAACTGTCTATGAGTTCTGACAGAGGTTCATTAAGGGATTCAATTCCTGCAGTTATAGGTCGCCCTGGTGGCGAAAGGGATGTGTCGGGATGTGATTTTCTAGCATCCGTTTTATTCAATAAAATTTGGAACTGTTTTTTATCACTAGCCTGCCTGGAAATTCAATACTTTAATCACTTCAGAGGGTGTTATGCCGATCCTGTACCTGTGCGCTATATCTCCACTCTGTGTTTGCATATATTATTTAAAGGGAGGGGATAAAAATATATATATATATATATATATATATATATATATATATATATATTATATATATTATGCAAACATACAAAGTACATATTTACAAATATAACACATATATACCTAAAAAATGGTGCTCTGACAAAATGCAGAAGGTCATTTGGCAGAAGGACATTTGGCAGACGGACATTTGGCCGACGGACATTTGGCTGACAGACAGAAAGCTAAAGAATGTTCCGATTTCGGCCGAGGGCAGATTTGTTCCAGAGTGCTCTGTTCAAATCAGAGCCTCGGGCGCCGCAACTGCCTCTGGGAACCTTACCATGGGTCCCAGGCCGCTCGCCTTGTAATTCTCTGTCTGGGAAATTATCTATCTATATTTCTATCTATCTATCTATCTATCTATCAAATCTATCTATTTATATATCAAATCTATCTATCTATCATATCTATCAAATGTATCTATTGCATCTATTGATCTATCTATCTAATCTATCTATCTATCTATCTATCAAATCTATCTATCTCGTGGCCGGACTGTTATCTGACAGCCACTTGTGTTTCGGCCAAATGTCCGTCGGCCAAATGTCCGTCGGCCAAATGTCCGTCTGCCAAATGTCCATCGGCTAAAAGTCCGGCCACGAAAAAAATAACGTACGCTGTTTCACTCTGCTGTCTTAAAGCAGTGTGGGGGGCCACATTCCAATTAAAGCACTTTGAGAATCTTTCTTGGTTAACATATTTTCTACAAAATAATATGATTGAAATAGCATGTAGGCTTGCCTGCTACACTAACAGTTTTAATTATTAGATTTGCAGAGGTGGGCAGATTAGACTGAAGGAGAGTTTTCTTGGCAACATCCTAGAGAGAGCACCTGTGAAATGCTGGTGTGTGGTTTCCACTGACTGATGATGCTGTATTTGAGTGTGATGGTACTTCTGTCTGCCCTGATATTAATATCTTACTTGAAACCCGAAGATAAATAATGCGATTATAGCTTAATAATAGCCTTGCTTGATAAGCTAATTACAAATTTATGTTTTTGCAATAAGTTCATAATAAACACTGTTATTATTATACTATATTCCTTTTCAAATTACCTTTTTCAGTACTATTATGTGTCTTCAGTTGCGCTGACAAGCTCCAGGAAATAGCAGCCTTTAAGTATGTATTGCCTGTTCAATAATATTTAGAGTTGCTTTTTTACCTTTCAATTTCAGTATTGTAACATCCCCCTCTAGCCAGTAATAACGATTTCCTATATTCTGCCAACCAACCAGAAGGCAACCACCCACCTCATTCACTGCCATTAACACTGCATTTCTCCTTTATGAAGCCAGGGAGAAAGTTACCACCAGAGCCCTGAGGATCAAAACATCTTCAGACACACAAGAAATGGCCTTTTTGACCTCACTAGTCTTGCATAGACTGTACGTTCCCTAAAAAATGGTTTCTGTGTAACAATTCATTTAATACATATGTAAATTGTTTCACTGTACATTCACTAGATTTCTCACAATGAAAATTCTTTCCACTGAACAGCTGGTGACACTGGTATGGCTGAAAAGGAATATCTTAGATGGATGACAGTGTTTTGAATATTTGAAACTCCCAGCGATGTTTTACATGTATAGTAAAATGCTTCTCAGCCAGACTGCCTTCAAACAATGATTTCAACCATGTTAAAAAATATTGATCCTGTGACGGATCCCTTTTGAATATATCATCACTTTGATGATGCTTCGATCATCTGGGCCCAGGAGTGAGAGCAAAAGGAAGTGAATGAGGTCAGCTATAGAGCTTGCAGTAGAAAAAAAAAAACTATTCAGGCTGGGGGGGGGGGGGGGTGGGGGTTATAATGTCATAAAACTAAAATAAAAAGATTTAAACAACCAACTCTTAACATTTAAAGAGGTTAAACAAACTTAAAGTCAAACACTAACTACATAAAGGTAAAAAAAAAATCACATTTACTGCCCCTTTAACTCTAATATACAGTCTTTTATAGGAAACTGTATAGGATAACAAAAAGGGACATTCATTTTATATACGCATAGTAAATCAATGAATTGCAAAACTGATCTATACACAAAGTAAATGTGTTAAATGCAAATAAAAATGTGTACATTCTGCTAACAAAGTAACAGTCAATAATAAATTACTGTCTTTATTGAGACTATATGTAAATGAGATTGTGCTCTGCTCTAAGCAATTACCGTGTGGTAGCTAACACAGGTTCATCTGTAGCATGTTTTAGCATAGAGCTTTGAGGTATTTTTATCCTCTGTTGTCTTTAAAGGAACAGTCTAGTCAAAATTAAACTTTCACAATTTAGATAGGGCTTTGATCATTACATTTGCATTGTTCTCCTTGTATTCTTTGTTGAAAGCTAAACCTAGGTAGGCTAATATGGTAATTTCTAAGCCCTTGAAGGTTGTCTCTTATCTCAGTGCATTTTGACAGTTTCCACAGCTAAACAGCGCTAGTTCATGTGTGCAATGTATACATAACATTGTGCTCACTCCCGTGTAGTTACTTATGAGTCAGCACTGATTGGCTAAAATGTAAGTCTGTCAAAAGAACTGAAATAAGAGTGCGGTCTGCAGAAGCTTATATAAAATGTAATGACAGAGGTAAAAAGTATATTAATATAACTGTGTTGGTTCTGCAAAACTGGGGAATGGGTAATAAAGGGATTATCTATCTTTTTAAACAATAAAAATTCTAGAGTAGACTGTCCCTTTAAGGAGACTGAAATAGGTCTCAGATTTATTTTTATGGAAAACCAAGCACATTTAAATAATGAATGTATATCACTGTGTTGCTTTATTTTCGTTAATTCATTTAAGTTTACTATCAATTTAATATGAGTGTGCTTGTCAAATATACAGTAGTGACATACAAAATTCAGAGTAATATTAAATTGGCAGCACTAATTAAATTTTCAACGCTGCTATTACATCAGTATTACATCTATCAGCTAATATTAATTAGAACAGCAACAAGAAAGTACAGTTAAAACATTACTGAATTAGCCTTTTTTTAATGCCAAGGTCAGCATCACATGAATGTGCACAACTCTGATCTGCTAATCTCTGTGTTACCAATGGACCCTGACTGATATATATGACATTTGGCAATTAGATATGTGTACAATAAAATAAAATAAAAAATATACATTTATATACCTAACTGTGTAATTATTTGACAATTGTGTTGTTAAAGAACAACTAAATACTTGACAAATACACAATACAAAGACACAGCAATAGCACTTACTTTGAATTTGAAATGAGCACTAGAATATTTTCCACCAAATTTCAAAGTTAATCCAATATTCCCTCCCCTGTATTATATGACAGCCATTATACAATCACAAAATGCATAGACATATATACTATGCACTTTTGCACATGCTCAGTAGAAGCTGGAGCTTTAGAAAGTGTGTATATAAAAAAGAACATGCATGTTTTGCTCATGGAAGTGTATTGCACTTATTTTTAATTGCATGCACTATCTAAATCATGAACCATTTTTTGTTTGTCACCCTGGATAGCGCTTGCTGATTGGTGGCTACATTAAGCCTCCAATCAGCAAGCACTATCCAGGTGCTGAACCTAAAATTGTCCGGCTCCTAAGCTTTCATTTCTGCTTTTCAAATTAAAGATACCAAGAGAATGAAGAAAAAGTGATAATAGGAGTAAATTAGAAAGTTGCTTAAAATTGCATGCTCTATCTAAATCACAAAATAAAAAAAATGTTTAAATATCCCTTTAAGGTTATGAAGTCTGGATAATGCACGTTATAATGCTACAGGAAAAAAACACACAAGTTTTAGAGTTAAAGGGACATAATACTCATATGCTAAATCACTTGAACCTGATGCAGTATAACTGTAAAAAGCTGACAGGAAAATATCACATGAACATCTCTATGTAAAAAAGCAAGATATTTACCTCACAACTTCCTTAGCTCAGCAGAGTAAATTCTGTGTAAAAAGTTATACTCAGCTGCTGCCCAGCTGCAGGTAAAACATTTTTTTAAAAAATGAAGAAATGAACAGCAGCCAATCAGCATCAACAGTGCTGAGGTCATTAACTATTTTACTGTGATCTCATGAGATTTGACTTAACTCTCATGAGATTTCATATTAAACTTCCTTAAACTGAATTGGGAAATAAGATGAGTGTTCACGAAGCTCAGTCCCTTAGCTGTCCCGGGACAGACATACTGATTTGCTGCTTAAAGGGACACTGTAGCCAAAAAAGTTATTTTATGTTTCAGATAGAGCATGCAATTTTAAGCAACTTTCTAATTTACTCCTATTATCAAATTGTCTTCATTTTCTTGTTATGTTTATTTGAAAAGCAAAAGTGTAAGTATAGATGCCGGCCCATTTTAGGTAAACAACCTGGGTTGTCCTTGCTGATTGGACAGCACCTTTAAACAAGTGCTGTCCATGGTTCTGAACCCATAATTTGCTGGCTCCTTAGCTGAGATGCCTTTTTCAAATAAAGATTGCAAGAGAATGAAGAAAAATTGATAATATAAGTAAATGAGAAAGTTGCTTACAATTACATGCTCTATCTGAATCATGAAAGCAAAAAAATTGGGTTCAGTGTCCCTTTAAAGTCCTTTACAATGGGAGTTGGCTACTGAGGAACTTTTGAAGTAAAATATCTTTCTTTTTTCCATAGAGATGTTGGGGTCATTTTTTTACAGCTATGCTGCATCACTTTCAAGTGTTTCAACATTTGGGTATCATGGCCCTTTAAATAAAAGTACATGAAAGTATTGTTTTGCATAACTAAACCTTTATAGGAAATTCATTTATATTCCTTTCATTTTGATCCATTCAGAGTGTAGTGTGGATCTTATGAACTAATCTGGGGTTATGATCAGGGGTTTGTGACATCCAGTGCTAATTAGTAAAATCCCTAGGGCATTAAATGTTAAATATGCTTAAAAGGACACTGAACCCAATTTTTTTCTTTTGTGATTCATATAGAGCAGGCAATTTTAAACTTTCTAATTTACTCCTATTATGAAATTTTCTTCATTCTCTTGGTATCTTTATTTGAAATGCAAGAATGTAAGTTTAGATGCCGGCCCATTTTTAGTGAACAACCTGGGTTGTCCTTGCTGATTGGTGGATAAATTCATCCACCAATAAAAAAAGTTGGGGAGCGGCAGGATAGTGTTTAAACAGTTTATATGTATCCTGTCCTAAAGAGATTCCTGAAATATCTGTGTTACTTCTAATTTTGGAGGCAAGTGTTTCGATATAAAGCACGAATAGTAAGGGGGAGAGGGGGCAGCCCTGATGCGTACCGTTCTTGATTTCTATCGGGGGGGATAAGGAGCCATTAAGTATGATGCTAGCACTCGGGGAATTATATAGCGCAAATATTCTTTTCAGGGTAGCTGAGCCGAAACCGAAGGCCTCAAGGGACGCTCTGAGGAAAGACCAGTTGACGCGGTCGAAGGCCTTTTCCGCGTCCGTGGAGACCAATACCGCAGGGACTTTGCTGTTGGAGATATGCCAAATTAACTGTATGTTGCAGACGGTATTATCTCTTGCCTCTCAGCCTGGGATGAAGCCCACTTGGTCATTATGTATGAGATGAGGGAGGAGACGGTTAACACGATTAGCAATTATTTTTGCTAAGATCTTTAAGTCCGAATTTATTAGTGAGATCGGACGATAGTTAGCTATCAGTTCAGTGGGCTTATTAGGCTTAGGAATGACCGAGATATGGGCCCGAAGTGAAGTCGGGGGGAAGTCTTTATTTTCATCTATACTACAGAAATACCTAAGAAGATATGGGGACAACATTTCCTTGAATTGAATATAGTACGAGTTCCCGAAACCATCAGGACCCGGGGCCTTACCGGATGGGAGAGAGGAAATAACTCCAAGGATCTCCTCCTCAGTGAACGGCTTGTCTAATTTGTCTCTTTGTTCATCGGATAGTTTTAGGAGATTTACGGCTAGATTTGGAGTTTTGTCGGTAACGACCCGAAAATCTAACGCCGCACCATAAAATATACTCTGGTATTGAGAGTCCACATAAAGGCTGCGTTAGGCTCCAAAAAAGGAGCGTAGAGCATTTTTAACGCAGCTTCAACTCTCGATACCAGAGTTGCTTACGCAAGCGGCCAGCCTCAAAAACGTGCTCGTGCACGATTCTCCCATAGGAAACAATGGGGCTGTTTGAGCTGAAAAAAAACCTAACACCTGCAAAAAAGCCGCGTTCAGCTCCTAACGCAGCCCCATTGTTTGCTATGCGGAAACACTTCCTACGTCTGCACCTAACACTCTAACATGTACCCCGAGTCTAAACACCCCTAACCTTACACTTATTAACCCCTAATCTGCCGCCCCCGCTATCACTGACCCCTGCATATTATTATTAACCCCTAATCTGCCGCTCCGTAAACCGCCGCTACTTACATTATCCCTATGTACCCCTAATCTGCTGCCCTAACATCGCCGACCCCTATATTATATTTATTAACCCCTAATCTGCCCCCCACAATGTCGCCTCCACCTGCCTACACTTATTAACCCCTAATCTGCCGACCGGACCTGAGCGCTACTATAATAAAGTTATTAACCCCTAATCCGCCTCACTAACCCTATAATAAAAAGTATTAACCCCTAATCTGCCCTCCCTAACATCGCCGACACCTAACTGTCAGGGAACATCACTTATTTGTGTTGCACACTTTACCTATGTACTTATTTTACATTATCTATAATGTTATGCACTGATGTATTTTCTCTGCACTCCATTCGTAATATCATTTTCTCTGCACTCCATTCGTAATATCATTTCTTCTAAGACACTTGTAATATCAGTCACATTTGCAAATTTCAGTTACTGATCTGTCTGTGTCTCTCAACAGGAAACTAAGGTACTTTTTTTTCTAAAACCGCAAATGTCACAGATCAGTACCCACCTACATTATTTCCTGTAGCTGCAAAATATACAGTTTCCATGTCTGTACTTTTTTCATATATTATTTTCTATTATGATATGTTATGCTGTACGCCAAATAAGGCTATTAGGATATTACTGTATTTTGCTTAGCCAATAAGATGATGTTACGCACCAGAGATGCCTACGTGTATCCATGTCTATATATTGTGCTTTTTGGCCCCAGAATAAACGGAACATTTGCTAATGATAACCTGCCTGTGTGTGTTATTTTGGTAATTGTTTCCCGGACGTCCGAGAAGGTCACTGTTTTCCTCCAAGACTCATATTCCAAATATTGCCCTGGGAAAATTCCTAACAGTCTGGTGATCAGAAGTGGGATCGATCAATCGGGAGCCTTCAACAGGGTGAGTAATTTTGTCTATATATTGTGACTTGATTTCTGTGCCCTGTAGAAGGCCCATTAAGATCGATATCCAGTTATTTGTGGAATTTTTTTTGTCTTTGGTAGAACCCGGGTGGGTAAAAAGTGTCTAGGGAGACCTCCGCGGAATTTAAGGTTTAGGTTTAAGGTTTAATTTGGCCCTTTGTAGTCTTGGTTGAGACCAGTACCTTATTGCTGCTATTTATGTTTTGTCTTGTCATTGCAACTCTATTATAAGTACATATACGCAGGTGTAAGACGCACCGTTTACCATGTCGAAAGCCACCGCCTAATGATACGCGGATAAACGATAGCACGGTGACACCTGTATAGAATGTGCACTTTTGCTTCATATTGTAATTGTTCTGTTATTTGAGTCATATGTATCATGAAATTATTTGTCTTATATGTTGTGTACTACTCATATTGTATACTGTTTGTATTTTAATATTGCGATTCTATTATGAGGACATAGACACAACTCGTGTCCTGTGTTCACTATCGCTCACCATTTCTTATTGTATATTTCATTGCTGCTATTTTATTATAAGGACATAAGGTTCATCTTGTGTCTACTATTGCATGAGTTAGTGGAGACAACAACTGACTTTAAGTACTAAGATACTCCGTCCTGGCTAGCAGTTTTGAAGACTACATGTAACAGTGTATGAAACAGCTGTTGTTAGTGACGGACTAGTCGGAACTTGCCTCCATTAGACGCTAAATCCCTTTGATTGTGTGTGTGTGTGTAAAGCTATTACTGGTCAGGGGTCATGGGGACCGGTCAAAGTAAACAAAGCCAAACTGAGGGAGAAACATGTAAACAATTTGTGGCTAGACAGGAGGATGTAGGGTGGGCAATGGTCATCCCATTTTTAGATGACGTCAGTGGCTGGACAGAGTATATAGACCCAAGAAATGAATTTCCTAGGGGCGGTTGTAATTGTAAATTTCATAAAGACATGTTAAGAGGTTTATGTTTGGGAAATGAAAAAGCATTTGATTTGTATACAGGAGATCCCGATTGGGACATGCAATACATGAGACAAGCTGCTGAGTATTGGTTAAAATATTGTGACGGATATAAATCCAGGGGTAATAATAGACACAGTAAAATAGATAAATCTAAACTTTCTAGAATTATTTTACGTCCTCCTCCAATAGTCTATTCGAAAAATGTCCCAGATACAATAGCCACTGCCCCTATGGCTGCGCCACCGCCATATGCGGGAATATATCCAAGTGTTACTAATTATAATGACGATGATTTAATTGTGGCTTACAATACAACCAGAACACGTCCATTTTCTCCACTTAATGGAGATGTACAGGGGGCTGAGGCACCTGATGACGTAAGTGTCCAGGAGCCTCATAGAATTGAGCCTGCAAGAGAAGCACCAAATTTTGTAGTTACATCTAGTGGCCGTGTTAGTACTCGCCCAAGGAGATATAGTGACTCTGACTACCGCCCACGTCCCAATGTAACTTTGCCAGTCCATGGAATTCACACTCCCGAGTCTGCGGACGTCTCTGTCCGCAATGAGACCAAACAACAATTAATGCCTTGGGCACCACAACCTATTCAAAAACATGAAGATGCAAATTGGGCAGACCCCCGCTGCATCTCCGGCACCAGTGCCATAAGTACTATGCCATATTTAATTGCTGGGGACCAAATGATTATCAAACCCCTCACAGCAGGTGAATTAAGTGATATTACCAGGGACTGCCCCTACCCTTTAAGACAACCCGCTGCCTGTATCCTTCACCTTAAACGGTATTTACAGGGAGCCATGTATACACAAACTGACATTAAAATGATAATTGATAAATTGTATAATTATCACGAAAATGATGAATGGTGTTACGGTTACCCTTAGTCTCGCTGAGAGATGGACCGCTTAGTAGCCTGGATCCCTATTGCTAAAGAGGGGAGAAGCTGCTTTCCATAGTATTCTATATGAGTCTCGCAAATATAGAATAATCTCCCTTAGCTGCAGTACAGCTAGGATACCCTTCTGCCCACAAAAACGAGTCAACGCTGCGATTGAGGGTCAAACAAGAACTCAGGACTGGGATGCCCAGCCTGCTTTTTATTAAGGTTACATGCACACAGGGCACTCCCAGGGGGAGAGGGGGGGAAGCACAAAATCCCCCATCACACATTTAGATAGAGAGCACTGTCCTTTGACAGGCCACAATAGGATTACAGTACTTAAGATAACAAGTTTACAAGTTCATCTTATCAATTAGCAGTCTGGCTCCAGAGGTGATTAGACAATGGGATTTGTTATCACTAAACTTAGAGCTGAGGCCAGCAAACGTGTAATTAGACAATAGTTTCTAAAAGCTGAAAAAAAAGAGTTAACTCTTTATGAAATGATACTTGTTACGGTTTTCTTGGAGCCCTTCTTAGGCGCTGGCTTGCTGGTTCAGGCATTGCTGCTGGGAAATAAGCTCTTCACAACAAAATAACTAATGCTTCTGTAACAGTGCTCCCTTTCTGTGGAACACTCTGGCAGACACGGTCTGACCCCTTTTCGGGGCAGACTAAGGCTGTCCAGACCGCTGGTTATGCGGGGCTGAGGTCGGTTTGTCTGGACAACCCGTCGGCGTTGCCATTCTGTTTCCCAGGTCTGTAAGTAATGGTGAAATTGAAGGGTTGCAACGATAAGCTCCAACGTAATAGCCTGCCGTTATCTCCAGAGACCCGGTTCAGCCACACCAACGGGTTATGGTCGGTGACCAGAGTGAACTCCTGACCATATAAATAGGGAGTCAATTTCTTTAATGCCCACACCAAAGCCAAACACTCCTTTTCGACCGCTGCATAGCTGACTTCGCGGGGCAGGAGCTTCCGGCTGATGTAGGCAACTGGATGCTCCCCTCCATCTTCGCCTACTTGGCTGAGGACGGCTCCCAGCCCGAACATGGAAGCATCTGTATGGACGATAAAACGTTTGTTAAGGGCTGGGGCCGCCAAGACAGGAGCGTTAATTAGAGCATTTTTGAGAGCCTGGAAAGCCGTTTCACAGTGGGGAGACCACAGGACCTGTCGAGGTAAGTTCTTCTTGGTCAAGTCAGTCAGGGGTTTGGCAAGTGTGCTGTAGTTTGGTACGAACCGTCTATAGTACCCTGCCGTGCCCAGGAAGGCTAGGACCTGAGTCTTAGTGATGGGGGTGGGCCAATTGGCGACAGCTTCTATTTTGGCCGGCTCTGGTCGCTGCTTTCCACACCCCACCCGGTGACCCAGGTACTGTACCTCGGCCATCCCAAAGTGGCATTTTTCTGGCTTCAGAGTCAGGCCAGCAGCCCGGATCTGATCCAGAACCATTCCCACATGAGCTAAGTGGTCCTCCCAGGACTCACTGTGGATCGCTATATCGTCCAGGTAGGCGCAAGCAAAACTCTGGAAGCCATCCAGGAGCCTATCCACCAAGCGCTGGAATGTAGCTGGGGCATTCTTCATCCCAAACGGCATTACCCTAAACTGATATAAGCCGAATGGGGTGACGAATGCCGACTTGGGGATAGCCTCCGGGGCCAGGGGAATCTGCCAGTAACCTTTGCAGAGGTCAATAGTGGTCAGGTAATTTCCCCTGGCTATACGATCGAGTAGCTCGTCTACCCTGGGCATAGGGTAAGCGTCCGTCACGGTATTTTCATTGAGCCTCCGATAGTCTACGCAGAACCAGGTGGTCCCATCTTTCTTGGGCACCAAGACAACTGGGGAGGCCCAGGGACTATCGGAGGGCTCAATTACCCTGAGCTGGAGCATCTCATCGATCTCCTTCTTCATTCCTGTCCTAACTGCTTCGGGGATTCGGTACGGAGCCTGGCGCAAGGGAGCTTGTCCCGGAGTATCTACCTGGTGGGTGGTTAAAGTAGTGTACCCTGGCTTCGGGGAGAAGGTGAGGTGTTTGGACTGGAGGAGTTGGTTGAGCTGCTCCCTTTCAGTGGGGCTAAGTCGGTCCCCTATCTGATCCTGCGCCACTATACCTGTGGGGAGGCTCTTTTCTAATAGGTCTGGAATGGGTAAACTGTCGGGGTCTTCCTGAGGGGAACAACATACGGCCGTCACGTTCTCTGGTCGCTCAAAATATTCCTTGAGCATGTTTACATGGAATGTCTTTCTAAGATTGTTGTCGTGGCAGCTAGCTATCACATAAGTGGTGTCTCCCCTTTTCTCTACGATCTGGTAGGGACCCTGCCAGGACGCCTGCAATTTGTCTGTCTTCACCGGCTTAAGTACTAACACCTTTTGTCCTATGGTGAAGATTCTCTTTCGGGCCCCCCGATCGTACCATACTTTCTGTCTTCTCTGGGCCAACTGGAGATTAGCCCGCACGGATTTGGCTAATTGCTCCATTCGGTCCCTGAGTTCCAGCACGTATGGCACAATGGGGACACCATCAGCCTCCATCTCTCCCTCCCAGTGCTCCCGGATCAGGTTTAGGGGTCCCCGTACCTTTCTTCCGTAGAGCAACTCGAAGGGAGAGAACCCTGTCGTTTCCTGGGGCACCTCCCGATAAGCAAATAGGAGGTGCGGCAGGAAGCGTTCCCAGTCTCGGTATTCCTGAGTGAACGTCTTGAGCATTTGCTTGAGGGTCCCATTGAACCTCTCACACAGCCCGTTCGTCTGGGGGTGGTATGGGGAGCTCAGGAGGGACTTCATTTTGCAAACCTGCCAGAGTTGTTGGGTCAATTCAGCCGTAAATTGGGTGCCTCGGTCGGATAGGATTTCTTTTGGAAATCCTACCCGGGAGAACACCTGTACTAGTGCATTCGCTACCGTATCCGCTTGTATGTTGGATAGGGCGACAGCCTCTGGGTACCTGGTAGCGTAGTCCACTACGGTAAGAATGTATCGCTTACCGGAGGGACTAGGGGTAGCCAGTGGTCCCACTAGGTCAATAGCAACCCGGCTGAAGGGTTCCTCTACAATGGGCATATTTACTAGCTGGGCTTTAGGGTGATCGCCTCGCCTTCCTACTCGTTGACACACATCGCAGGTGTTACAGTAAGTTCTAACGTCAGCGTGCACCCCTGGCCAAAAGAACGTGTGAGTAATGCGGTGTAGGGTACGGGTAACGGCTAGGTGGCCTGCTAAGGGGATGTCGTGGCCTATTTTGAGGATTTCTTGACGGTATTTGTGGGGCACTACCAGCTGTCGCCTACGCTGTCCCCTTTTCTCTGTCCAGCGGTATAGTTTCCCTTTTTCCCATAAGAATGTTTCGTTATCTGCCCCGCCCCCTCCAGTCTCTGCTCGTTCCCGGTACTTTTGTAAGGTCAGGTCAGTCTTAGACTCTGCCTCGAAAGCATCTGGGGTGTCCCAGGGTATGGGGCCTAACCTGTCAGGCAGGGTCGGGGTAGGTCTTACCTGTGTCTCCCACACTGGTGAGAGCTCTCGCTCCGTCCGGGCTTGGGCCCGTGTAGTCACTGGGTCCGCCTCGTTGTTGCATACTGGAGCATAGGCAGAAGTCATGGGGCCCAAATCGTTGCCCAGTAGTACTTCGGCAGGTAAATTATCCATTAGGCCCACGTTCACAGCCCCCTTTCCCGCTCCCCAATCAAGATGCACTTTAGCTGTTGGAATTTTGTACACATCCCCCCCCGCCACTCTAACGGCCACAGTCTGTCCGGATCGCTTGTGCTCTGGCACCAAATGACTCTGTACCAGCGTGATAGTAGCCCCTGTGTCTCGCAATCCCTCGGTAGATCGCCCCTCGAGCCATACCCTCTGCCGATGGTGCTGGCGGTTATCTGAGGCAGCATATACAGGGTCTGCCTCGTGAAGCGGCCCCACATATCCCTCCATAGGGGCCTCTTGGTTAACACAGAGGGCCCGGGCCGGACGATAGGACCCAGAGGGGTAATTGTAATTCCTGGGTGTCTGGTGCGTATTAAGGGGGCAGCTAGCCATGAAATGCCCTGGTTGCTTGCATCGGTGGCAAGTCGGTCTGGGACGCTCAGAGCTGTTAATGGGTGGTCCTGAGTGTCGGACGGGCCCTGTGGGCACCGGGGCTCGGAATTCAGCACGAGGGGGTGCACGGTAAACCTCTCTGGGTTCGACCCGTGCTGGAGCTCGGTAGTTCATGGGTTCGTGAAGACGGGAGTCATAATGTTCATCGGCCAATTTGGCTGCTTCTTCTAAGGTAGAAGGCCGCCTGTCTCACAGCCAATCCTTCCCTTGCTGTTCCATGCCATTATAAAAATGTTCTAAGAGAAACAATTGTAAAATTTCCTCCCCAGTCACCGCTTTACTTCCGCTCAGCCAGTGATTTGCCGCTCTCCGCATTCGGTGCGCCCATTCCATATGGGTATCGTTAGGCTTCTTTTCCGTGCCCCGAAACTGTCGGCGATACGTGTCCGGAGTTACAGCGTACCGTCGCAACAGTGTCTCCTTAACTAGCTCATACTGTGTCACTTCCTCGGCACCCAGAGTATGAAAGGCTTCCAGGGCTCGCCCGGATAGTTTCCCAGACAATATCGTGGGCCACTCTCTGTTGGGAATCTGGTGCAGGGCACATTGCCTTTCGAAGTCCGCCAAATATTCATCAATCCCTGTCTCGCTCTCTAGGAAGGGTCGAAATGCCGCATAGGGTATCTTGGGCCTCCCAGCATTTTCGACAGGGATGATTACCTGCGGGGCTTCAGCATTGCGGTGTGCGTTCGCTAGGTTGAGTTCGTGGGCTCGAGTCGCTCGTATATCCTCGTCCGCCTCCGCCATCAACTGCTGTACCAATTCCATGGAGGGGTTCGGCCCGTATAATGAGAGCCTTTCCCGAACAATCCTGGTTTTTTCGTCACTAATCGTGGTCGGTGTTTCCGCCATTGTGAAGCTCTGATCCAGTTCGGTCAATTCTGCGATCAGCTCTCTCCTCGGCCGGTTGCTGGCGTACCCCCCTCTGCTTTCAAGTAAATCCTTTAGGGTTGTACGCTTCAATTTTTCGTAAGCGCTCTCCATCCGTTCTGTACCTCTCCTAGGAAATCCAGGAAAATCCCGCCGCTGCCGCCAAATGTTACGGTTACCCTTAGTCTCGCTGAGAGATGGACCGCTTAGTAGCCTGGATCCCTATTGCTAAAGAGGGGAGAAGCTGCTTTCCATAGTATTCTATATGAGTCTCGCAAATATAGAATAATCTCCCTTAGCTGCAGTACAGCTAGGATACCCTTCTGCCCACAAAAACGAGTCAACGCTGCGATTGAGGGTCAAACAAGAACTCAGGACTGGGATGCCCAGCCTGCTTTTTATTAAGGTTACATGCACACAGGGCACTCCCAGGGGGAGAGGGGGGGAAGCACAAAATCCCCCATCACACATTTAGATAGAGAGCACTGTCCTTTGACAGGCCACAATAGGATTACAGTACTTAAGATAACAAGTTTACAAGTTCATCTAATCAATTAGCAGTCTGGCTCCAGAGGTGATTAGACAATGGGATTTGTTATCACTAAACTTAGAGCTGAGGCCAGCAAACGTGTAATTAGACAATAGTTTCTAAAAGCTGAAAAAAAAGAGTTAACTCTTTATGAAATGATACTTGTTACGGTTTTCTTGGAGCCCTTCTTAGGAGCTGGCTTGCTGGTTCAGGCATTGCTGCTGGGAAATAAGCTCTTCACAACAAAATAACTAATGCTTCTGTAACAAATGGGATTGGACTAAAGTTCCTACAATACATACCAATGACACAAGTACCTCAGTCACTTCATATGGTTTAGCAAACCCAGTGACTAGGGCAACCATGTGGACAGAATTAGAAACTGAAATAAAATGCTGTAGTAAGACACAGCAATCTATGAGTGCAGTTTTAGCATGCAAGCAGAAACCTGGCGAGGCAATTTTAGACTTTGCTAAAAGATTTTTTAAATGTTGAGCAGAGGAAGGAGGCTTATCCTCCGGGGATGGAATGGCTTTATTAAAGAATCAGACTATGTTAGGGTGTATGACACCAACAGACAGTCTTTTGTTAAAACAACTCATACCCGATTGGCCCAAAATGACCTCAAAGGAATTATTATCAGCTATTGAGTCCCGTCATGCTGCAGGATGTTTTGATAAAAGTGTTAAGGGTGCATATGTTCAGGTTAATGATAACACACTTCCACGCCATAGGCAAAGGGGGGGTAGAGCTAACCAAGAACATAGACGCAACATGTGTTTTAATTGTGGGGAAACAGGGCACTGGAAAAATGAATGTCCCCATCCGCCCCGTAAGGGCAGGGATAACTTTTATCCTAGGGACAACCGCCGATCACACTCATACTCACCACCCAGACGTGACAACCGACCACCACAACACAGAATACAATGGCCATAGGGCTGCCCGGAGGGAGGCACCCTACTCTTACCCAAGGTTACATCGTATTATAATCGTGAGCCCTTCGTTACTCTTAACATAGAAGGCTCCAAATTACAATGCCTCGTAGATACGGGAGCTACTTGCTCCACTATCTCGGGCGAATTATACGATGGACCCTTGCGAGAGTCTAATCCCTCTGTGGGAATCACAGGTGTGCCAATTCCTACCTTCCGCACTCCACTCCTCACAGTTCAAATACCCGACTCTCCCAAAACTTTGTCCCACTCGTTCCACATTATCCGGGGTTGCCCCTTTAGTCTCCTTGGTTGAGACTTGATGGGTAAACTGGGAATAATGATGACAATATCACGGAACGGTGGCATGACGGTCGACTTTGACCTCAGTGAATCAGGCGAATCGCCAGAGGAATCACTGTCGTCGGAGATGGCCATGTTGAGCAATCAGATATATCAGGTTACTGACCATGTCCGTAACCTGCCTCCAACCACAGATTTTGACACTCTCTTTGACAGCGTTCCCCCTACCCTATGGTCAACGGGACCATATGATACGGGGACCATCGACTGCACCCCATATAGGGCAACGTTGCGTGAAGACTGCTCCCCAGTTTTCATCAAACAATACCCTATTAGTGACGACAAGTTGGAGGGCATAGGCCCCATGATTAAAGTATTTCTGGAGAAAGGTATTCTGAAACATACCGTCTCCCCGTATAACACGCCCATTAACCCCTTGCCTAAGCCGGCGGGCGGTTACCGTTTTATTCAAGACCTAAGGGCCGTGAATAATTTAATTATACCTCTCCCTCCCTTAGTCCCGGATGTGACCGCACTACTTACGGCCATTCCACACAATGCAGAATTTTTTTCTACCATTGATTTGGCTAATGCTTTCTTCTCTATACCCGTTGATGCGGACACTCAGCAGTTGTTCGCTTTTGTATATAGAGGGATTCAAATGATGTGGTCAAAGATGCCCCAAGGATTTATGGACAGTCCGGCCGCATTCGGCCTAGTCCTCAATACCATGCTCAAGGGCTGGACCAGCCCCTGTGGTTCCGTCCTTTTGCAATATGTTGATGACCTGTTATTGTGTAGTACTTCATACGAGGCAGGGGAAAAGGACCTAGTGGACCTTTTGTTGTTCCTCGCCCATGAAGGGCTCAAGGTGTCTAAACAGAAACTGCAAATCTGCCAGCCACAAGTTGAGTACTTAGGCTTTGTCCTGTCCAAAGGCAAACGAAAACTCAGTGCAAAAAGAGTAAAAGCCCTCTCTAAACTGCCAAAGCCTGCTACTCCCAAAGAAATGCTGACCTTTCTTGGGATAATAAACTATTGTCGACAGTGGATACCAGACTGCTCCCACTACGACTCAATCCTCCGCACCGTTTGCCACAGTGACTCTCCACCCACAATTCACTGGACAGAGACTCTGACCCATGCATACAATGAACTTGCCAGGTCCATCACCACATCCCCTGCCCTCGGCCTACAAGACTACACAAAGCCTTTTCATTTGTACGCAAGGGAAAATTGTAAAACCATGGCGGCTGTCTGTGCCCAAGAGCATGGTAGTAACTCTTTCCGTCCTGTAGCCTTTTTATCTAAAAAGCTGCCCATCCCTGTGCAGGGTATGCCTTCATGCCTGCGATCCCTCGCAGCGTGTGCCATGGCCGTTGAGATGTGCGAACCTATCACACTGGGACATCCACTTGTTTTACATACCTCCCATCAGGTTCTGCACCTCCTTAACAATCTGCAAACACAACACATGACTGCCCAGAGACTTAGTGGTTATGAAATACTGCTTACCAGTACTTCTGAGTTAACCATTAAGTACTGTGCAACTAACTCAGGCCCTGCGTCTATTCTCAAGGCCTTGTTATCCTCTGACGTACCACAATCTGACCTCCCCCTTCACGACTGCATTGCACTCATTCACTCCAGCACAACACCACGCCCTGACCTCCGGGACACCCCTATTCCGGGGGTCCCTGACGCATTTGTGGATGGCTCATGTCGCCGCCCAGATGACCACACGTACCTTGCAGGATATGCAGTGGTCCAGCTTCCCGACATTGTTATTGAATCTTCCTGTGTCATGCATAATTCGGCTCAGGCAGCTGAATTAATAGCTCTCACTCGAGCCTGTGAACTTTTTGCTGATGCCTCCGTAAATATCTATACCGACTCCAGATATGCCTTTGGAGTGGTACATGATTTCGGCATGATTTGGAAACAAAGAGGTTTCAAGTCTGCCGACGGTAAAAGCATCAGTCATACCACACTTATCACAGAACTCTTACAAGCCATCCTGCTCCCAAAAGAAATAGCTGTCATACACTACCGAGCACATACTAACCTTAACAATCCCATTGCTAGAGGTAATGCATTAGCTGACACAGTAGCCAAACAAGCAGCTAAGATCTCTCCATTGCAAGACAGTGTTTATCCCATGCTTGTGGCACCCTCTCTGGTCGACAATGTACTCACATCGTCACTACAGCAGTTTGCCACTGTCACTGATATCAAATACTGGGTCTCTCAGAAGCTCGAATTAAACCCTCAAGGGTTTTATTCAAAAGAGGGGGAAGGTGGGACAATCATTGGCATCCCTGAAACCAGTGCACCCATTTTTATTTCACAAGCCCATGGTGTCAGTCACCTGAGCATCCATAACACTTTACAGTTAATCAAACCTTACTTCTGCATACAGAATCTACAGTCACATGTACAATGTTACATTAATCGTTGCATCACTTACCTGCAAACTAAACACAACAACAAACCTGCAAAACATGACCATCTAACACCACCATCCGCACCTTTCACTCACCTGCAGATAGATTTCACACACATACCCAAAACAGGAACCAAACAGTTTTACCTGTTGGTCATAGTTGACCAATTTTCTCGCTGGCCTGAGGCCTTTCTTACCACTAGGGAAGACGCAAAAACAGTAGTGAAACATCTTTGCACTGATGTCATTCCCAGATTTGGTTGCCCCCTGCAGATTAACTCAGACAATGGCCCAGCTTTTGTTAGTAAGGTATTGCAGGAATTGGTAGCTCACTTACAGATAAAATGGAAGTTTCACATACCATATCACCCCCAGAGCTCAGGGGTGGTAGAAAGGATGAACCGGACCATTAAGGAAAAACTCCTTAAGGCCACGGGAGGGAATTGGGTCAAATGGCAGGATCATTTACCTGCAGTCTTAGCTGAGGTACGGATGTCCCCCAGCAAATCCACTCAGCTGTCTCCTTTTGAGATTTTGATGGGTAGACCGTTCCCCAGCCCTTGGGTCAGGAACCCACACATAGTCACTGGTGATTTAGATTTAATCAGGGAACGATATGTACATGAATTAATCTCTGTTTTGGATGGCAACTATGGTGATGTGGCCTCTCGTTTTCCTCTTCCCTCACAGGAACCAACCCACAGCTTCAAGGTCGGAGACACAGTGTGCATCAGACAGCTGAATAAAGCAAAGAAGGGAGGCTTCCCATACTGTCCACCTACCGAAGTTGTGGCCATCACTCGTACTGCCATCCTCACAGCCCAGGAGCCCATCTGGATCCACGCATCTAGGGTAAAGCTCTGTCCAAAGAGGGGTGAAGCTGGCTGTCTAGTCCCTTCTGAAACATCTGTACCGCCAGTCCAGGACGTCTCAGAAAACAGTTGTGCCTAAAGAGGGGGGAAGTGTTCATAAAGTCCCTTCTGTAACACCTGTAGCATTCTCGACTGCCAATCCAAAGAGGGGTGAAGTTGGTCGCACAGTCCTTTCTGTAACATCTATATCCACAGCAAGTACCTGCAACAACATGATCGCCACTCAAGGGTCCCACTACTTGGTGTACTGCTACCTTCTCTCCTTCTTGCTCTTGATTGCAATACCCGGATGGATAATAGCCTCCTGCTATTATGAGACACCGGACGAACAATATGGTACTGCCCCTGCTTGTAATTACTTCATCACTCCCCCTGACTCACCCCAGAAACAAAACACAACCAAGAACTCAACAATCCTGCCAACACCACATGTTCCAGCCCTCCGTAGAGCCCGAAGGTCAGCAGACCGGATCCCTTTCAGGGTGATCGAGCACCTACCCTCAAAAATGGCCATTACACAAACCACATCACCACGCTATACGACCTTTTGGTACAATTCTTCAAATCTCCATGTTGCCACTTATGCCTTTGACTATTGTGACATTATTCCATGCCCCGGGGATGTATCAACACAGTGTACCATTTACCACGATATCCCTTCCAGGTCAGTCTATATGTGTCTAGGGGATGATGATAGGAGTAAGGATTGTAAATACTGGAATGCTGATGGGTGGGATGCAGATGCAGGCCTTAGATGGGCAACTACTATATTAACTGAGAAAGATAGAAATAGGAGATCCTTAATGGAAAGAATGACCCTTTCTAAGTCCGGAATTTGCCTTTCGGCAGGTAAACCCGGACAGAGTATGAAACTTACCTTGACTATTGAAAACCCCAGTCCAATTGATAGTGGCCCTTATATGCTCTCTTTTTGGGAAAGAGGGGCCTTATCCGAAGCTAAGGGTAGTTTCCAGCTTCAAGATATGGTTAATTCCTCTGAATGGAACAAAATTGTCACTACAATTTATCAAAACCTTGGTCAAAACCTAATTAATACCCTGTCCCCATCTCAGTGCATGATTGCTATAGCTGATCCCTCACCAAGAGATACTATGGCCTTAGAAACAGGTTATTCAGACAAAAACCTTTGGTTAGAATGGATGGCCTTTTCGGCCAAACAATATAATAGATCAAATTGTTATGTTTGTGGTAATGCCCGCCTCCATTTAGGTACTGTCCCCCTTAACATCCCTAGTAACGCTGAGTCCTGCTTTCTCAGCCTGTATACTAATACCATTGTTAATCAGTCAACCTGTATTGCATGGAAGGAAAAATACCCCATTATTACTAAAACCCCACACCTCAGTGAGGGAATTACTATATATCCTGGTAACTACACTTGTTATAGGGGCACAGGAAAAGGTAGATTCTTAGGTAACTTTACATCTGGGTACTGTTATAAGTATAGTAACCTCAACACCCATAACCACATTCAGTCGTTAGGTGACATATATTGGATTTGCGGGGATATGAAAATCTGCATTAGGCTAGAGGGACAATGGTCTGGGGAATGTGCTCAAGCAAAAGTTATCATGCCTCTCCACATTTTAGGTGTAGATGACATACACATAGGTGTAGATGACATACACATACACACTCACCGCACCTCCTCTCATCGTACACGGAGACAGACTAAGGCTATCCCAGGTAGTTTTGACCCCCATGTATACATAGACACTATAGGGGTCCCAAGGGGGGTCCCAGATGAATTTAAGGCCCGTGACCAGGTCAAAGCTGGATTTGAATCCATCTTCCCCATCATAACTGCCAATAAAAATGTAGACTGGATAAACTATATATTTTATAATCAACAACGTTTTGTTAATTATACCAGAGATGCCCTTAAAGGCATTGCTGAACAACTCGGCCCAACCTCTTACATGACATTCCAAAACCGCATGGCCTTAGACATCCTTTTAGCAGAGAAAGGAGGGGTGTGTAAAGTAATTGATGATCAAACTGGTGGGTCCTGCTGTACATTTATACCAGATAATACAGGTCCCACTGGGAAAGTAACGTTTGCTATTAAGAAATTGGAAGAATTATCCATTGAATTAAAGAAAAACTCAGGCATTGATAACCCCTGGGATAAATTCTTCACTGGCTTAGGCTTCCTAGAGTGGCTAAAAAATATTGGTACCTTTTTGTTTTCATTGCTTTGTTTACACTATTCTGTTATTGTTGTTTTAAGATAGTTGTTTTCTGCATTGCTAAACATACACGCCTGCAACCCCCAACCCCTATCTCCCAGTGTGCAGAATACCTACAGGTTCTACCACACCAACCTAATCGAAATCAACAACAACGTCGATACCATCCTGCTAATACCACATACCTTAATGTCCCATTCCACTCCAGACGTTAGACCAGTAGTAGTCATTGTTATGACTAAAGAGGGGAATTGTCAGGGAACATCACTTATTTGTGTTGCACACTTTACCTATGTACTTATTTTACATTATCTATAATGTTATGCACTGATGTATTTTCTCTGCACTCCATTCGTAATATCATTTTCTCTGCACTCCATTCGTAATATCATTTCTTCTAAGACACTTGTAATATCAGTCACATTTGCAAATTTCAGTTACTGATCTGTCTGTGTCTCTCAACAGGAAACTAAGGTACTTTTTTTTCTAAAACCGCAAATGTCACAGATCAGTACCCACCTACATTATTTCCTGTAGCTGCAAAATATACAGTTTCCATGTCTGTACTTTTTTCATATATTATTTTCTATTATGATATGTTATGCTGTACGCCAAATAAGGCTATTAGGATATTACTGTATTTTGCTTAGCCAATAAGATGATGTTACGCACCAGAGATGCCTACATGTATCCATGTCTATATATTGTGCTTTTTGGCCCCAGAATAAACAGAACATTTGCTAATGATAACCTGCCTGTGTGTGTTATTTTGGTAATTGTTTCCCGGACGTCCGAGAAGGTCACTGTTTTCCTCCAAGACTCATCTTCCAAATATTGCCCTGGGAAAATTCCTAACACTAACTTCAATTATTAACCCCTAATCTGCCGACTGGAGCTCACCGCTATTCTAATAAATGTATTAAACCCTAAAGCTAAGTCTAACCCTAACACTAACACCCCCCTAAGTTAAATATAATTTACATCTAACGAAATTAATTATCTCTTATTAAATAAATTATTCCTATTTAAAGCTAAATACTTACCTGTAAAATAAATCCTAATATAGCTACAATATAAATTATAATTATATTATAGCTATTTTAGGATTAATATTTATTTGACAGGCAACTTTGTAATTATTTTAACCAGGTACAATAGCTATTAAATAGTTAAGAACTATTTAATAGCTACCTAGTTAAAATAATTACAAAATTACCTGTAAAATAAATCCTAACCTAAGTTACAATTAAACCTAACACTATACTATCATTAAATTAATTAAATACAATACCTACAATTACCTACAATTAAACCTAACACTACACTATCAATAAATAAATTAAATACAATTCCTACAAATAACTACAATGAAATAAACTAACTAAAGTACAAAAAATAAAAAAATATTTACAAACATAAGAAAAATATTACAACAATTTTAAACTAATTACACCTACTCTAAGCCCCCTAATAAAATAACAAAGACCCCCAAAATAAAAAATGCCCTACCCTATTCTAAATTACTAAAGTTCAAAGCTCTTTTACCTTACCAGCCCTTAACATGGCCCTTTGCGGGGCATGCCCCAAGAAGTTCAGCTCTTTTGCCTGTAAAAAAAAAACATACAATACCCCCCCAACATTACAACCCACCACCCACATACCCCTAATCTAACCCAAACCCCCCTTAAATAAACCTAACACTAAGCCCCTGAAGATCTTCCTACCTTATCTTCACCATACCAGGTTCACCGATCCGTCCTGAAGAGCTCCTCCGATGTTCTGATCCAAGCCCAAGCGGGGGGCTGAAGAGGTCCATGATCCGGATGAAGTCTTCATCCAAGCGGGAGCTGAAGAGGTCCATGATCCGGATGAAGTCTTCATCCAAGCGGGAGCTGAAGAGGTCTATGATCCGGATGAAGTCTTCTATCAACGGCATCTTCAATCTTCTTTCTTCCGGATCCATCTTGCAGACCTCCGACGCGGAACATCCTCTTCTCCCGACGCCTACTAGCCGAATGAAGGTTCCTTTAAGGGACGTCATCCAAGATGGCGTCCCTCGAATTCCGATTGGCTGATAGGATTCTATCAGCCAATCGGAATTAAGGTAGGAAGATTCTGATTGGCTGATGGAATCAGCCAATCAGAATCAAGTTCAATCCGATTGGCTGATCCAATCAGCCAATCAGATTGAGCTCGCATTCTATTGGCTGTTCCGATCAGCCAATAGAATGCGAGCTCAATCTGATTGGCTGATTGGATCAGCCAATCGGATTGAACTTGATTCTGATTGGCTGATTCCATCAGCCAATCAGAATATTCCTACCTTAATTCCGATTGGCTGATAGAATCCTATCAGCCAATCGGAATTCGAGGGACGCCATCTTGGATGACGTACCTTAAAGGAACCGTCATTCGGCTAGTAGGCATCGGGAGAAGAGGATGTTCCGCGTCGGAGGTCTGCAAGATGGATTCCGAAGAAAGAAGATTGAAGATGCCGTTGATAGAAGACTTCATCCGGATCATGGACCTCTTCAGCTCCCGCTTGGATGAAGACTTCATCCGGATCATGGACCTCTTCAGCTCCCGCTTGGATGAAGACTTCATCCGGATCATGGACCTCTTCAGCCCCCCGCTTGGGCTTGGATCAGGACATCGGAGGAGCTCTTCAGGACGGATCGGTGAACCTGGTATGGTGAAGATAAGGTAGGAAGATCTTCAGGGGCTTAGTGTTAGGTTTATTTAAGAGGGGTTTGGGTTAGATTAGGGGTATGTGGGTGGTGGGTTGTAATGTTGGGGGGGGTATTGTATGTTTTTTTTTACAGGCAAAAGAGCTGAACTTCTTGGGGCATGCCCCGCAAAGGGCCCTGTTCAGGGCTGGTAAGGTAAAAGAGCTTTGAACTTTAGTAATTTAGAATAGGGTAGGGCATTTTTTATTTTGGGGGTCTTTGTTGTTTTATTAGGGGGCTTAGAGTAGGTGTAATTAGTTTAAAATTGTTGTAATATTTTTCTTATGTTTGTAAATATTTTTTTATTTTTTGTAACTTAGTTCTTTTTTATTTTTTGTACTTTAGTTAGTTTATTTCATTGTAGTTATTTGTAGGAATTGTATTTAATTTATTTATTGATAGTGTAGTGTTAGGTTTAATTGTAGGTAATTGTAGGTATTGTATTTAATTAATTTAATGATAGTATAGTGTTAGGTTTAATTGTAATTTAGGTTAGGCTTTATTTTACAGGTAATTTTGTAATTATTTTAACTTGGTAACTATTAAATAGTTCTTAACTATTTAATAGCTATTGTACCAGGTTAAAATAAATACAAAGTTACCTGTAAAATAAATATTAATCCTAAAATAGCTATAATATAATTATAATTTATATTGTAGCTATATTAGGATTTAGCTTTAAATAGGAATAATGTATTTAATAAGAGATAATTAATTTCGTTAGATGTAAATTATATTTAACTTAGGGGGGTGTTAGTGTTAGGGTTAGACTTAGCTTTAGGGGTTAATACATTTATTAGAATAGCAGTGAGCTCCAGTCGGCAGATTAGGGGTTAATAAGTGTAGGCAGGTGGAGGCGACGTTGAGGGGGGCAGATTAGGGGTTAATAAATATAATATAGGGGTCGGCGGTGTTAGGGGCAGCAGATTAGGGGTACATAAGGATAACGTAGGTGGCGGCGCTTTGCGGTCGGCAGATTAGGGTTTAATTATTGTAGGTAGCTGGCTGCGACTTTGTGGGGGGCAGATTAGGGGTTAATAAATATAATATAGGGGTCGGCGGTGTTAGAGGCAGCAGATTGGGGTACATAAGGATAACGTAGGTGGCGGCGCTTTGCGGTCGGCAGATTAGGGGTTAATAAGTGTAGGTAGGTGGAGGCGACGTTGTGAGGGGCAGGTTAGGGGTTAATAAATATAATACAGGGGTCGGCGGTGTTAGGGGCAGCAGATTAGGGGTACATAAGGATAACGTAGGTGGCGGCGCTTTGCGGTCGGCAGAAAAGGGGTTAATAAGTGTAGGTAGGTGGAGGCGACATTGTGGGGGGCAGGTTAGGGGTTAATAAATATAATACAGGGGTCGGCGGTGTTAGGGGCAGCAGATTAGGGGTACATAAGGATAACGTAGGTGGCGGTCGGCAGATTAGGGGTTAAAAAAATGTATTTGAGTGTCGGCGATGTGGGGGGACCTCGGTTTAGGGGTACATAGGTAGTTTATGGGTGTTAGTGTACTTTAGAGTACAGTAGTTAAGAGCTTTATAAACCGGCGTTAGCCCAGAAAGCTCTTACTACTGACTTTTTCTCCAACATTGGTGTGTCCGGTCCACGGCGTCATCCTTACTTGTGGGATATTCTCTTCCCCAACAGGAAATGGCAAAGAGTCCCAGCAAAGCTGGCCATATAGTCCCTCCTAGGCTCCGCCCACCCCAGTCATTCTCTTTGCCGTTGCACAGGCAACATCTCCACGGAGATGGTTAAGAGTTTTTTGGTGTTTAAATGTAGTTTTTATTCTTCTATCAAGTGTTTGTTATTTTAAAATAGTGCTGGTATGTACTATTTACTCTGAAACAGAAAAGGATGAAGATTTCTGTTTGTGAGAGGAAGATTATTTTAGCAGACAGTAACTAAAATCGATTGCTGTTTCCACATAGGACTGTTGAGATGAAGTAACTTCAGTTGGGGGAAACAGTTAGCAGACTTTTCTGCTTAAGGTATGACTAGCCATATTTCTAACAAGACAGACTTGTCTCCAATGATTCAAGTAGATCAAAAGACCAGAGATTCACTCCGTTGGTGGCTGACCCTGGACCATCTGTCCCAGGGAATGAGCTTCCGCAGACCAGAGTGGGTCATTGTCACGACCGACGCCAGTCTAGTGGGCTGGGGCGCGGTCTGGGAATCCCTGAAAGCTCAGGGTCTATGGTCTCGGGAAGAGTCTCTTCTCCCGATAAACATTCTGGAACTGAGAGCGATATTCAATGCTCTCAGAGCTTGGCCTCAACTAGCAAAGGCCAAATTCATAAGGTTCCAATCAGACAACATGACGACCGTTGCATATATCAATCATCAGGGGGGAACAAGGAGTTCCTTGGCGATGAAAGAAGTGACCAAAATAATTCAATGGGCGGAGGATCACTCCTGCCACTTGTCTGCGATCCACATCCCAGGAGTGGAAAATTGGGAGGCGGATTTTCTGAGTCGTCAGACATTCCATCCGGGGGAGTGGGAACTCCATCCGGAAATCTTTGCCCAAATAACTCAATTATGGGGCATTCCAGACATGGATCTGATGGCGTCTCGTCAGAACTTCAAGGTTCCTTGCTATGGGTCCAGATCCAGGGATCCCAAGGCGACTCTAGTAGATGCACTAGTAGCACCTTGGACCTTCAACCTAGCTTATGTATTTCCACCGTTTCCTCTCATTCCCAGGCTGGTAGCCAGGATCAATCAGGAGAGGGCCTCGGTGATCTTGGTAGCTCCTGCGTGGCCATGCAGGACTTGGTATGCAGACCTGGTGAATATGTCATCGGCTCCACCATGGAAGCTACCTTTGAGACAGGACCTTCTTGTTCAGGGTCCATTCGAACATCCAAATCTGGTCTCCCTCCAGCTGACGGCTTGGAGATTGAACGCTTGATTCTATCGAAGCGTGGGTTTTCAGATTCTGTTATATATACTCTGGTTCAGGCCAGAAAACCTGTAACTAGAAAATTTACCATAAAATATGGAAAAAATATATCTGTTGGTGTGAATCCAAAGGATTCCCATGGAATAAGATAAAAATTCCTAAGATTCTCTCCTTTCTACAAGAAGGTTTGGAGAAAGGATTATCTGCAAGTTCTCTAAAGGGACAGATCTCTGCTTTATCTGTCTTACTACACAAAAGACTGGCAGCTGTGCCAGATGTTCAAGCATTTGTTCAGGCTCTGGTTAGGATCAAGCCTGTTTACAGACCTTTGACTCCTCCCTGGAGTCTAAATCTAGTTCTTTCAGTTCTTCAAGGGGTTCCGTTTGAACCTTTACATTCCATAGATATTAAGTTACTATCTTGGAAAGTTTTGTTTTTAGTTGCAAATTCTTCTGCTAGTAGAGTTTCAGAGTTATCTGCTCTGCAATGTTCTCCGCCCTATCTGGTGTTCCATGCAGATAAGGTGGTTTTGCGTACTAAGCCTGGTTTTCTTCCTAAAGTTGTTTCTAACAAAAATATTAACCAGGAGATAGTTGTACCTTCTTTGTGTCCGAATCCAATTTCAAAGAAGGAACGTTTGTTACACAATTTGGACGTTGTCCGTGCTCTAAAATTCTATTTAGAGGCTACTAAAGATTTCAGACAAACATCTTCCTTGTTTGTTGTTTATTCTGGTAAAAGGAGAGGTCAAAAAGCGACTTCTACCTCTCTTTCCTTTTGGCTTAAAAGCATCATCCGATTGGCTTATGAGACTGCCGGACGGCAGCCTCCTGAAAGAATCACAGCTCACTCCACTAGGGCTGTGGCTTCCACATGGGCCTTCAAGAACGAGGCTTCTGTTGACCAGATATGTAAGGCAGCGACTTGGTCTTCACTGCACACTTTTGCCAAATTTTACAAATTTGATACTTTTGCTTCTTCGGAGGCTATTTTTGGGAGAAAGGTTTTGCAAGCTGTGGTGCCTTCCGTTTAGGTAACCTGATTTGCTCCCTCCCTTCATCCGTGTCCTAAAGCTTTGGTATTGGTTCCCACAAGTAAGGATGACGCCGTGGACCGGACACACCAATGTTGGAGAAAACAGAATTTATGCTTACCTGATAAATTACTTTCTCCAACGGTGTGTCCGGTCCACGGCCCGCCCTGGTTTTTTAATCAGGTCTGATGAATTATTTTCTCTAACTACAGTCACCACGGTACCATATGGTTTCTCCTATATATATTTCCTCCTGTCCGTCGGTTGAATGACTGGGGTGGGCGGAGCCTAGGAGGGACTATATGGCCAGCTTTGCTGGGACTCTTTGCCATTTCCTGTTGGGGAAGAGAATATCCCACAAGTAAGGATGACGCCATGGACCGGACACACCGTTGGAGAAAGTAATTTATCAGGTAAGCATAAATTCTGTTTTTCCTGCGGCTGGAGTTTTGTCGTTAGATGTCTAACGCTCACTTCAGACACGACTCTAAATACCGGAGTTAGAAAGATCCCATTGAAAAGATAGGATACGCAATTTACGTAAGGGGATCTGCGGTATGGAAAAGTCGCGGCTGAAAAGTGAGCGTTAGACCCTATTTTGAGTGACTCCAAATACCGGCGGTAGCCTAAAACCAGCGTTAGTAGCCTCTAACGCTGGTTTTCACGGCTAACGCCAAACGCCAAATCTAGGCCTTAGTTTGGAGAGGTAGTCATTAATATCTTCTTGGGAGGGGGGTTCTTTGTCATGTCTGATATTATATAGGTTGTCGTAGTAGTCTTTAAAAGCTAGAGAGATGTCGGTGGTCGTAAATTTGGTAGTCCCATCTGTTCCCTGGATGCCCATTATGTACTGTCTATTAGTTCTTTTTTTAAGTTGGCAAGCGAGCATTCTGCCTTGCTTGTTCGCCCCTTCATAATAGATCTTTCTCAGAAATAAAGCTTTCTGTTTTGCTTGGGTACCCAGGAAGGGGCTAAGCTGTTGGCGTTTGTGTGTGATACTGTCCAGTAAGGAGGTGCTTGATGGGAATGCTTAATGTGTTTCTTGAAGTTTAGCTAGGTCGACTAGTAATGAATTAAGGTAGGTTTGTTGCTGTTTCATCTTAGCAGCCTTGAGTGCTATTATCTCACCTCTAAGGACACATTTATGTGCGTTCCAGATGCTATGAATGTCTACGTCAGTAGTGTCGTTATTCCTGAAGTAGTCTACTAATGTCTTTTGTATTTGAGCGTAAGTCAATGGGTCCCTGAGCAGGGAGTCATCAAATCTCCAATTAGATGAGGGAGGAGAGGAGGGGGACCATTTAAACTGACAGCTAACCATTGCGTGGTCCGACCAGGTTAGTGGGTGAATATCTGTACTAGAAATACGGGATAAGTTGGTTACGTCTGTAAAAATATAATCGATTCTGGTGTATAGCTGATGTGGATTAGAATAGAACGTGTAGTCCCTCGTGTCAGGATGTTGGAGGCGCCATGCGTCGTGTAGTGTTAGTTGCAGGAGGGATTGTTTGATATGTCTCAGGGTTTTGTTAGGCACTGAGGAAGTGCCGGTGGAACAGTTAAGAGGTGGGTAAAGTGCTAAATTGAAGTCACCCCCCAGAACCAAGCTAGCCCTAGCCACTTCCAGTATTTTCTTACTAAGAGTATTGAAAAATGGAGTAGGGTTAACATTAGGGGCATATATATTCACTAGTGTTATGGGTTTATGCTAGAGAAAACCAACTACAATGATGTATCTCCCCTCTCCATCTTTGTGCGTGGATGAAATCTGAAAAGGAAGACGCCTGCTCAGCAAGATTCCCACCCCATTATGTTTTGTGACGTGAGAAGAGAGAAATATCTCACCAAACTTCTGGAGGCTGGCCTTAGGCTCATGAACCCTTTTAAAATGGGTCTCCTGAATGAAAAGGATATCTCCCCTATTCCGCTTATAATCTCTTAGGGCCATAGATGTTTTTTGAGGGCTGTTAAAACCTTTAACGTTATGGGAGATAAGCTTAGATTTAACTTGTGTACTATCCATTAGGTTAGGAGTAAGAGTGTGCAAGCTATAAGCAATACCCCTAACACATTGCTGATAAAATGAAAGGATACTTTATCCGAGACTGGACAAAAATAAGAAAATAAACAAACATAACGCTTAAACTTTATAAACATTGCATGTGATAACAAGCAATAAAGAACATAAACATAATTAACTTTGTCAAGTGTATTAAAACTACTATACACCTTGCTAAGGGGGGAAAGAGCGTCACCTAGCAAATTCTCAGGTTAAAGATGTGTGGTGATTAGCAGGACGAGTGAACAAGGGGAGTATTGTGAACTTCACGGTTAGGAGGAGGTTTTTATTCAGTAAATGTGTATTGGGAGTATTGAGGATGTACCGGCTAAGATTTTTAAGGGTTTGATTGATCACTTATGGTATATAGGCATAGGTGATTGCCAGCCACCTTTCATGATAAGGGACCAGGTGTGGGTAAGATTGCTAAATGGTGTCCATAATGTGTGATTCAAACTAGAACGGTAAAATAATTGCAGATTACCAGGGGACTCAGGTAGGTATACAGCATAAGGAGAATTCAGCTCCATGGTAGCCATTATGCATTCATTAGGGCGATAGGGGGGCTACGATGTGTAAAGAATGGGCTGTTATGTTATTTGCGCTAAGGTGAGTTGGAACATTCCTGTGGCCTACTATGTCTAAAGTGACTAAGTACAAGGATAAACTAGCATTACTCAGAGATGCTGTGCATTAAATAAATACGTGTGGGGCCTACCACCTATATTACCGTTACTTTATAAACTGTGAAGAGTGCATGGAGAGCCCTCAGTATTAAAACCATTGTATATCTTTACAACATTTCTTGATAATCTATAATGGCATGTCAAAATTTAAAGTTAACGAAAGTCTAAAGAGAGAAGTGAACAAAGCCAGTAAACATCATAACTTTTCAATAAACACACAATTCAAGTCTATACATTACCACGGTATGTACAGTCTTCACGGTACCGCCACTGCTTGAGTAGCAATAGCAGCAAAACAAGAGCATTAGCCCAACAAGTCCAGGGGGGCAAAATACAGTTTGCGTGAGCAAGCCAGGTGTTACAAAGTGCCATAAGGGATTGTTTACTTTGCAGTGGGTCTAACTGGATGGGCATCAGTCTTTCTCCTTTTGGGTTGAACTCTGTGCCACTGAGGTCTCTGTTCTTCTAGGCCGGATGGCCCCGGTTCAAGTGTCGCTGGGGGAGCAGTGATCATGGTTCTTTGGGCGGGTTGAAAGTTATGTTCAGTGATCTTGAAAGAAGGTCGAGGTCATTATAGTCCTTATATATGAGTTGAGATTCATTATGGTTTATTATCAGGCTAAAAGGGAAGCCCAATCTATATTTTATACGATGTTCTTGTAACGTGCTGGTTATGAATTTGATTTCCTTGTGCCTTTGTATTATGTATGGGCTGAGATCTTGGTAAACCTGCAGTGAGTGGCCCTGAAAGGTTATGGTCTGTCGTGTTCTTGCAGCTTGCAATATGGTCTCTTTCGCTGTGAAGCGTAGAAATCTAATTATAACATCACATGGCGGTAGGGGAGGTTTAGGCATGGGTCGTAGCGCCCTGTGGGCCCTGTCGATGTCTTCGGTGAGCAGCAGGGGAGAGTTAGGTAGTAGGTAGTGGAATAGTTCTTTAAGATATTCCTTTAGCTGGTCAGGAGGTACTTCCTTGGGTATTCCGCGGATCCGCAGGTTGTTCCTGCGTCCCCGATTATCCAGATCCTCTACTTTATCCTGTAGGGACTGCACCATGGAATCTTGGATGGACAATTGTTGTGTATTGGAGCTAATCAAGTTGTTTAAGGTGTCTTGACCCTCCTCTAGGTAGTCAATCCTGGACCCCATCTCGTTCAGGTCCCTTTTTAAGTCACGCATTTCATCCTTTATGAAGGACTTAAGAGATTCTAGATCTGATTTAGATGGAAGGGATGCAAGTTTGGCCTGTGTGGCTTGTAGTGAATCTTGCTGACTGTTAGAATTCTCGGGGGGTCTTGGTGTATCCATAAACTCAGGGGTGTCGTTTGAGGCAGCAGACGGGGGTTCGGAAGTGTGAAAAAAAGATGACACTGAAGGGGTTTGGGAGTAAGGTTTCCCTGGTTTATCTGCTTTATTCCCTTTTTTGGGGGTCATTGTGGGATCCTTTGACATGTGGGAGGGTATTATGAAATATTGATAGACCCCAATATTGAGTGCTGCTTTTCACAAGCGGGGCAAGGTGACCTAGTATAAGGTAGAATTGTATCCCCACCAAAGGTGGGTGTGCTACTGAACCGTGGAGCAAAACTCAGGCCACTTTCTGACAGGGCACCAGAATTATCTTTGCATGGGAGATATATGATTTTTTCTAGTCCAGTTAGGTTTTTTATATTATGCAAATAACCGGATCAGCCAAATCCTATGACCTTTGTGCTCTGTTTGTTGCTTTATGCAAGTCCAGCCGAGTACGTTCCAACAGCTTATCGGCCCCGATTTTATGTAATTATAAATGACCCACAGGTAGTAACTATGGTCAAGGCCGTATGTGAACCCGCAGATCTGGTACCTCACCTGACTTCTACCGTTGTTCCAGTTAGCTGTTCAGCGTAGCCGTTCTGGGGAGGATGCGATCCGGCCCAGCCACGTGGTATAGAGGCCTGTCGGGTGACTGCCAGTTAATCAAGGCCGGAGAGGCGATGCCCTGCCCGGCCTTCGCGGAGGTCACAATTACAGGCGGGAGGTCTGTGTCGCCTGGATCGGGTACAGGATTCAGCACCGCTGGGGTACAAGTAGAATCTGACGCTGGCAAGCAGGGGATCTTCAATGGAGGTGCCGCGATCAGGCCGCAAGTACACGGGTCACAAAAACAAGTACTGTCTCCTCAAATGGCTTTTCAAGCAAGCGGATCGTTGTCTCATCTCCTCTGGAAGACTGTTGAGGATATTTATATTATGGTCCTGCCATTTAGAAAGGGCTGAGATTGTAGGTAACTGCGGAGCAAACTTAGAGTGCGGCCATGTTCCGGCACGGCTTGGCTCCGCCCCAAGAAAATATTATATTTTTTAATATTCAATCCACAGATTCGACTCATGGATAAATGTATTGATTACAATTATCTTACTAATCAGACATCTCATAGTTAAAAACTGGAAAGCAAAAACAGTTCCTCCCTTAAAATCAGGAAAGGAAAAAAAAATGTATGTTAGACGGCTACCCATAATTAAATCCTATGCACTGTATATCCAAAAACGTATACTGTCCCCATTTTTTAGCTCAGATAGCTTTGCAGAACTGGTGTTACATGATGAATTTCCTGCTTCTTGGATATCTTGCTACAGGGAATTGGCCTATACATTATGATAAATAAGCTTAAAGTCTAATGAGGTAGGAGGAGATGAGCAAGGGAGGTGTTAGTGTTTTTTTTGGGTTTTTTTTGAGAATAATAAAAATTAAAAAACAGCAAAAAAAAAAAGGAAACCCAGATAGCCTCAGAACAATTTACTTCTCGTAATAAGTGGATACATAGAAACATAGATTGACAGCAAATTAGAATCAAATGCCCAAGTCTGGCCAAAAGTTCTTAAAGTGTAAGCGTATTTAGCTTGTAGGATAGCTTTTTGTTTATCCCAGACATTTTTTAAGTTCCCTCAGTGTTTGTAATTACAACTTTTAATGGAAATTTATTCCATGAAACATCCACCTTTTTTGTGAAGAAATGCTTATGCAAATTTCTCCTGAACCTGCTACCCTTTAACTATATCGATATAAAGATAGAAATAATCCAACCTGGATTATAGCCGGTGTTATACCAACACAGTTGTAAAATACTATTTTTATGGAGAAAAAAATCCAATGAAGGCAAAAGTTTTTGTACTCTCAAAGTCATAATGCTGTGAGATGCAGGGGATTTGAATGATTTCTCAATAGACATAGTAAGCTGAAAGGAAAACACATTTTAAATTCATTATTATTGCTTTATCACTTTAGATATATGTTGTAACTATATATGTGTGTTAAATCAAAGCAGGTCAATTGCAGATGCCACATCTATGCAAGCTGCTGAACACCACATATTTAGTTATAAAAAACAAGCTAGGTAAATTAAAAAAGAAACTAAATATACAAAAATAATACAATTTGTGCAGTTGTTCTATTTATCTATCTATAAGCTATTTATCTATCTATTTATCTAGCTACACATATGCATATATATGTGTGTGTGTGATATCAAGAAGACAAAAGGAATTGTTTGGAGCACATCATCACTGTCATGTCTCCTTATAAAGCAGTGAGTGAAGGCTTTGTAATTGGCCTCATTATCAACTCAATAGTAGAGGACAGACCATGCAAATGATGTCCTGCTCAGCAGATATGTTGTTAAACTACTACAATTTGTCAGTATTTAGATTAACAAATGGGAGACATATGAGACATATAGTGTGTGTTTGAAATGGCTCAGGGAATGTATCAATGTATGTTATCACACTGACTCAAGATAACATCAGTATACTTTTGTTGGCAAATGTTACATTTACAAAAACACTTAATGAAAAGTTAGATACAATTTATGATGTAATTTTGTTTTTGTAGGCAATAATTAATTAAAATGAAATATGTATAATTTAATGATTTATTTATATAAGTAATAATACAGCAACCCTGAAAAAAAAACCTGAACTACACTAAAACGTAACTCAAATGTCAGTATACTTTTGTGATTAAAAGTGAAACTTAAAAATGTGGCTCATAAATACAATGCAAGAATTTTAAAATTAAAATAGAACAATGTTAGATTTTTTAAAAATCATTTACATTTAAAACAAACATATGAAGCTAACATATGTTTTGTATATGTGTGTGTGTGTATATATATATATATATATATATATATATATATATATATTTGTGTGTGTCTGATTTCTGAATCAGTTTGACTGACAATTATTTTTTTGTATTTAAATAGAATGTTCGTGCAGCAATAGTCTCTATTTTATTAGCACACTTTCTAAGTTTCTTTTGGTCATTTCTCCACCTTCTTAAAGTGGATTTAATGACCCTCTATTGACTAAGACTATAGAAATCAACTTGAATGAATTGTAATACTTTGTGAAAAGAAGGATTATGGTACAATGAACCACAATCACCCTAGGAGCAAGCCTGGCGAAAGCCAGGTCTTACACAGAATATAGCCAGCTGTTGATTGGTCTAATTCTTTCACGGTTTTCCAATTTTTTTTAAGGAAAACCTTGGTGGCATGAGCTTGCCATCAATCTCAATTTCTGAAAAAAAAAAGTCTAATTTGCAGGCCTTTTCTTCTCACGCACTATACTAAATGTTTTGTTCATTGAAAAAGAATTATTTAGGCTTAATTAAGTCTGGTCACTTATTCATAGTTCAATGATGGTCAATGAAATGTGCAGATGTTCTATGAAATGATGGGGTGATGCTCTTGTGAAAAATACAAATCATGGATTTAACCCTATTATTTGTGCCTGACAAAGTTATTTAGGATTTCATTGTGCTATTCAATACCATTGCGGTGCACCAGATGGTTACAATGCAAAACAGTCTTAGTTGGCCATAATATTTTTGTGAATCTTTTGTTATCTAGAGCATCCATGGGTCTATCTGCCTCTCATTACAATTTCATTGAAAAGAATGGATCCATGAACAGGTTTAGTGCATTGTTTGGCAAAAAGAAAATGGAAACCCATGCATGAAAATAACCTACAGCCTGTTCAGTTAATGGGATTTAAAAGAGTCACCCCAGAGATCATTTAGTCTGTCATTGTTACCCCTGGAATTCAATGCAACATTCTGAAATTGTTTCAAATAGAGCGGCTGCTTTCCCTTCTGTCAAGGTTTTTTCCAGCTAAGTGAGCAGTTTTTCAGTTTATTCAGAGCTGTCCTCAATAAAAGTAATTGTTTCTCCTAATATGCACTGGACCATTGACTGGAAACAAAAAAACAACTAGGTTGTGAATATATGACTGGACATTAACTTGAGGCACCCAACTCTATCATCTGTTCATTATCCTATAAATTGTAAGTGTGCACTAAAGGGTGAAAAACAAAGATGGATATTTTTCAAAGGGTCGAGTTTAAAAAATAAAATAAGGTTAATTTACTTTGATGGGGGTTTAAAGATGGCCTTTGGAATGATGCAAACAATAAGCAATCTGTTCCTAAATAACTGATGCAGAGTATTTGTGCCATATGGTACCAGTTTATCCTATATATTATCTCTTTGGCAAAGGTATGTGGATATTAGTTAAAGAATAGCCCAGATGGAATAGTGATCCTTTTGGCACATGCTCTGTTATTTGGTTTGTTGTAGTGACAGAATGTAGAACATTTTTTACATTGAACCGCTAAAAAGAATGCATGGTTAATAAAAAAAATACATTTACATTGCAAAATAACAAGGATTGTTTATGATGGCTTTTTCTAAAAGGGACTTAGTAATGCAAAATTAAAATAATATCATTGTGTTTTAGAGAATTTTGCTATTCAACAAACCTCCAGAAAAGGGTTAAAAGCATAGTTAAATTCCATTCAGGAGCTACCATACATTGCCTATAATCCAGTCAGGAAGAGTATATGCATGTAGACGCCAATTACTGCTCTAGTCATTTCCAGTGCTGGCTAGGCAGAGTTAAAAATCATAATTACACACAAACACTTATGCAATATTGAATTGCTCTAATTCATTAGAGCATTTCATTACTATTATTTAACTGAAATCCTGAGCCAATAAATTAAATGCTAAAAATATAGGAAAAGAAAAAATAAGTCTCATCAGGTGGACCTATTTAGTGAAGTTATGCACTACAAATCAAACATTATCTGTTGTTATGCGAGATCATATATTAGTTGTCATAGTTACAAATGTTTATATATAACAGAAAATGGGGATTGCAAGCAATGTATTTCCTTCTTATGACAAAGCATAGCTCTGGGGGTGTCTGCTTGAAATGCGATCTTGTGGTTTTGGAGGCTGGCAACCACATCCTACTTTGGGGTTAGCCAAATAAAACTACATTTTGGTTTAGTGCTGCTAACTTTAAGGAAATGATGATTATGATACTTGGGCCAAAGTTTATGTTTACATGAACTGTAGCAACTATGAAATGATCTATTTTTTAACCATGTTCAGGAATTAAAATGCAAAGTGATTTATTTTGCTTATTGTTTGTTACTTCACTATGTAATATATATAACACAGCAGAAGATAGGAATATGTTATACTGTCTTTTATATGCTTTATATGGTATTAACCTTATTTCACAATAGTTTTATATATATTTCAAGTCCTGGGCAAACAAAAGATAACCGTATACCATCCTAATACTGTAATGATGAATCAGTTAGAAGATGGTTTATTAGCTCATGTTTCTAATTTAAAGGTACATAATAGTAGAAAAAAATACATGTTTTAATTCTGTTACTGTTGACCCTGCACTACTGTGTGTTTAAACCCCTGCAAAGGGCTTAATACACTTAAGTCCCACTCTCGACTGCAAGTCTCGAAGCGGACACTGCTGCTGATCCAAACTCTCTGTATCTCAGTTACTAAAATAATTTATTTGCTGTCAGAATTTTTAAGCTGCTTAGATCATCATTCATAGTCCAGTACATATTGTATTTGTTTTTACTATGTAGAAGAGGCTGATATACAATGGGTCTAATAAAAATGTACCTCTGTATTTACCTTGCGCACCCTCAGTTACACACTGGACCTGCCTAAAGAGATAGTAGTGGCATGCATTCATTAGCAAACGTAGTCATTGCTGATAAGATATGTGTTTTCTGAATAGATACAGTTTTTATTAATGCAGCTACACTAGGCATATTTGCATATGCCCTGTTAAAAGTAAGTGTCATAAATAAAGCATGTATATTGCAAAAATGCTTATATTTAAAATGGAAATTTACTCAAATCCCTTTAATCGAGGTATGCAGTATAGTAAGCCTGAGATCTTGTGGGGGTAATGGGGTGGTCTGATTTTTTTTACTATTCCTGTATGCTAATTATTACAGGAAAGATTTAAATGGATGGCCATATAGATTTAAATAAAAAAAGCAAGAAATTAGGATCACATCAGTGACCTGAGACCAAAATCATCAGCTTATATCACTGGGCATTATATTGTAAGGTAAGTGTTTCTCCTACAGACAAAGAATATTACTGAACTCCTATTAATAAGCTACACAGTTCCCAGGGGAAAAGTTGCCTTAAAAACAATCCATGAGGGGCCTCGCAAAACTGCTGAGGCTTCTAATAGAACATCGCCAGACTGGGAGCTTTAGATAATCTGGCCCCTTTGACTGATATTTCATTATATATTATAAAGACTGGGGGGGGGGGGGCTATTTATCAAATGTCTGTCTGACATGATCCAATCAGCGGATCATGTCTGACAGACATCGCTTAATGCATCTCCGCATTCAGCATTGCGCCAGCAGTTCTTGTGAACTGCTGGTGCAACGCCTCCCCCTGCAGATTCGCGGCCACTAGAAGGGGGTGTCAATCAACCCAATTGTATTTGATCGGGTTGATTTCTGGTGATCACTATCCGCCTCCTCAGAGCAGATGGACAGGTTATGGAGCAACGGTCTTTAGATCGCTGCTTCATAACTTGTGTTTCTGGCGAGCATGAAGGCTCACCAGAAACAAAGGGCTTAAAGCTCCATACGGTGCTTGATAAATAGCCCCTTTATCTCAACTCTGGTTTACAAAAACTATTGTAAAGACAAGCATTGTGTAGTATATTAAAAATATTGTTAGTGATCTGAAAGTTCTATATACAGATTTCTCAAGAAAAAAAGATTTAAAGAAATATAAAACTCAAAAAAATTATTTTGTGATTCCGACAGAGCATACGATCTTTCATAAAGTTTCCAATTTTCTTCTGTTATCAAATTGTCTTCATTCCTTTGGTTTTCTTTGTTGAAGATTTACCTAGGTAGGTGTCTGGAGAACTATATGGCAGGAAATAATGCTGACATCTAGTGGTCAAATAGTGCTCTAGACACGTGCATGGGTTTGGGTCCCTTTAGAATGGAGCAACACATAGAAAACCCTTTATCCAAACTGCTTGGGACCTTAAGTTTGGTTTTGGAATAGTTTGGATGTTGGAATATTTATATATATTGATATATTTTTATAAACATCTGTTGTCATTATCATGTCATAATACAGCTTATGCGTGCAGCCTAAAGGGAGTTTTATATCATTTTTATTACTTAAAGTATACATAGAACTGCAGAAAGATAGTACAGTACAGTAGTTAGAAAGTTAATAGTTGATTTTTTAAATAAATATTGACTATTATTTGAATTTCAGAACACAAAGGTGCAGGCAGAGAAGAAAGGGAATTACTAGCTGGATAATTTTTAATAATTGAATTTATAAAAATAAATTAAAAAGTCTGGATTTCAGAATAATTACAGATTTTGACATTCTTTATTTGTATTTATATCATATTTTGGGCAGTTGAAATGGACACATAACTGTGAATATGACGATTTCACTTTAGATATAAATAGTTCAAACTGTTTTTATTTAATAGCTTTAAAAATGCTAAATTAGTATAGTTAAATAATCAATTAATTACAGTTTTATAACTTTTACAACAACAGTGCTGCAAAATGTATTGGTTTTCTCATACTGCTCTTTCAGGAACTATGTATAAGGGCCATTGAGAGAGGAAGTTAGTGAAATGAATTGGTTTGAACAAATGAAACCTATTGTGGGACATGTAGTTGGTGATTTACACAGTACCTTTAATGTGATGAGGTATCTATGGTTACAGGAAAATATTGCAGCAGATTAGTTAGCGCTGTAGAGTCATGTACTGTATAGGGACAGACGACAAAAACTGAGTGGAACAGCATTTCATTTCTTTGTAGCTAAAAAAAATTATAACATTTTCAGATTTTGTTTTACACAAGGGACAATAAAAACATTGTTTTGACTAATTAACTGGAAAATATAAGACTGGCTTTTCTTTCTTAATGATTGTTTCACACATAATAAGGGTGTACAGAGCTACAAATAAAGGAAAAGTCTTTGTTGATAGGTTAATTGTTTATTAAGAAACACTACCACTTTCACAAAGAAATAGAAATTTGTGGGACAGGAAGGCTCGCTGAAAACAGAACAATGAACAGATACTGTACCAAGAAAGCAGACTGTGAAATAGAAAAGTGAAATGTTTTATTGAGAGGACAAAAATAAACCCTGAAAACAAAAAGTATTTAAAGTAATTAAACATTCCTATTTATTTCCATGTACGAGGTGTAATATAAGCTGATTTACAAATCCATGTTAAAGGGACAGTCAAGTCCAAAATAAACTTTTATGATTCATATAGGGCATGTAATTTTAAACAACTTTCCAATCTACTTTTATCACCAATCTCCCTTTGTTCCCTTGGTATTCTTAGTTAAAAAACTAAACCTGGGAGGCTCATATGCTACTTTCTTAGACCTTGAAGGCCTCCTCTAATCTGAATGCATTTTTACAGTTTTTCACCACTAGAGGGCGTTAGTTCATGTGTTCCATATAGATAACATTGAGCTCACGCACGTGAAGTTACCTATTTGTCAGCAATTGGATTATCTATCTTTTTTAACAACAAAAATTCTGGTGTTGACTGTCCATTTAAATATTCTTTCTTTGAATCTGAGAAAGCATTAAAGTGAATGTAAAGTTAAATGACTTAAAGTCCAGTATTTAGAGATACTATAAAAACATGGGCTCATAAAAACTTCTTTAAACTTTGCAATTCCTCTTCTTTTTAAAAATACTTACCTTTTTTTTTACTGTAAATTTACCGCCGATCCTTTAGTATTGAGCAGATCGATGACAAACCCAGCTTCCTCCAATCATTGTGTGCCCCCTTTGGCATCCAGTTCATGAAGCACACAATGATTGGAGGAAGCTGGATAGTCATCGATATGCTAAATACTGAAAGAGGATTGGCGGTAAGTTTACAGTAACGAAAGTATTTTTAAAAAGAAGTGTAATTGTAAAGTTTAATGACTTAAAGTGCCCATGCTTTTAATAGTTTTTTTAAATAGTGGGCTTTAAATCATACAAATTTACAATCATTTTAATTAAAGTTTATATTTCATTATTTATGTTCTAAAATCTTAATATAAAAAAAGATTTTTGGTCACCTGTACTGCCAGACAAAGTGCTGTGTATTCATACTGGAAACAAAACTCAATACAGTTAATTATGTGGTAAATTATATTTCTCTAAGTAGAATTACATAACGTACCATTCTTTCCTATGTTGATGACAGCCACAGACAACCTCAGCAACTTGCTGTTTGTATTTAAGCTTTGGGCAGCTGCTTTCCAGTCATGGATAGTTGCAGTTTGCTTCCCACGACAACCGCCAGCTGTGGAAAATTTACCATAGGTTACATCTGTATGTTTGCGATGAAATAAAATGCAAACCCTAAACAAGTGTCCAAATATCAGAATATATTGAATGACAAGGGTTTCATAAACATGGTAAAATACTAAACAGTGCAAACATAGCTGAGAGGAAATGGGAAGCATTAGAGACAACATACTTCATGGGTCACAGAAATGTTGATGTTATTTACAGTCATTACTAGAGGTGTAATTGTACTGACACAAATGGCGTTTTCCACTTGCCAATTCTGAGAGAAAATGTTAAAGAGACAATAACCACCTTTAAAATACGTGACTTTTCTTCAGTCATACAATAAATTAAAACATTGCTTGATCTGGAGGATCAGCAATGACCATTTGTGACAGATATGTGGCAGGGATAAGCATGCAAAGCATGCAGTGTGCACTTTCAGTTCTAAGAACTGGAAAACTCATCATTCTTAGACTTAAATTACAGGATAAGAGAGGAAAATAAATAATAATAAATATTGCAAATATGTTTTACTACGCAAAAGTAAACATTTTGGCTTCTGCTAATCATGGTGCATGTGGTAAAAGGTTCCCAGACCTTCAGGGTCTCTGGTACAGAATCAGCTGCCTGAAGTTAACATTGTACGAGCAAACACTCATGCAGCCTGCACCTCCTCAAGCAGCCAATCAAACAAGGGCTTGTCAGCCATTCCAACTAATGAGTTTAGGTTATTTGATATGTGCAACCTTCTGTGGTTGCAGACACATTAAGAAGCAAAGGTTGCACGACTGGTGCTTTTTAACTTTGGTTGCAGGCTCACACCAAAATAGCCTAGAAGCTGTTTACCCAGTTTCATAAATGGGGGGGGGGTTATTTTTTTAACATCAATGTGTTTACTACCCCTTTAAATAATATTTATAAAAACATTATACAACACATTTTTATGTGAACATCAGCTGTCAGTGCTTTGGCTGCATTATTTGGCCTATATAAATATAAAATATCTATTTATTGTTTGGAAACTATGGGCTAGATTACAAGTCGCTGCGGTACGGCTATGCCGCTACCGTTTTAACCTATACCGCAACTCTTTATTCTGCATTCAAAAAAATGGCTTTTGTGTGTGGAATTTTCAGCTCACCCGTATTACAGGTTGTGTGGACTAGCTATTAAGCTAGCGTTATAGTTTATACCACCACGATCCATTCTGCTAAAAAAAACGGTAGTTATGGATTTTGCAAAACAACATTTTTTCATAAAACTCCTTACAAAAATGTTACAAAGCACACTAACACCTATAAACTACCTATTGCACTTAAACCGCCATTCCCATGAATTGCAAATACTATAATAAACCTATTAACCCTTAATCCTCCACCGACCCACATCACCAACACTAAATAAGCCTATTAACCTCTAATCCGCCACCCACCCACATCGCAACTACTAAAATAAATGTATTTACCCCTAAACCGTCGACACCCACCATTGCAACACACTAATTTCAGCTATTAAGATCTAAACCTAACAAACCTAACTTTAAATTAAAGTTACAATATAACTACCTTAAAATAATGGGAACTAAAGAGCTGATTGCCATTTTAAGGGCAATGCCCATACAAATGCCCCTTTAGAGGCAATGGGTAGCTTAGTTTTTTTAGAGTTAGTTATTTTATTTTGAGGGGTTGGTTGGGTGGGGGGGTTAATGTTAGGTGGTACTAACTGAGCTGTTTAACTCAGGGCAATGTCCTACAAAAGACCATTTTAACCCCTTAATGACCGAGGATGTGGCAGGTACGTGCTACAAAAAACAGCACGTCCCCAGGGGTTTTAAGCTCTGGAAGCGAGCATGATCACTTCGAGCTGCTTTCAGGGTATTGCAACGATGCCTCGATATTGAGGCATCGTGCAATATTATCTGGTAAGCAACAGATGCAGAGAGGGCCACTCTCTGCATCGGCCAACGATGGTGCCGATTGTTGGTGGTGTGGGAGGGATAGGAGGGAGGCAGGTGGACTGCCCATCACAGGAGGGGGCTGGAGGAGGTGTAAGAGGGGGGCGTGAGTGGTCCGTAAGAGCAAAAGTTTAGTGAGTGGCAAGGAGGGAGAGGGGGGATAAGTGTTGGGAAAGGGATCTGGGAGGGGGAGGGAGTAGGGTATTGAGGAGGGGGCAGCTACACTACAGAAATTTTGTTTTTGTTTTTATAAAAAAAGACTAATTTGTAGCAAACTGGGTACTGCCAGACAGCTGCCAGTACCTAAGATGGTCACAAATAGGTAGAGGGGGGAGAGTTATAGAGCTGTTTTGGGGGGATCAGGGAGGTTGTGGGCTAAGGAGGGATACTACACTGCAGAAAAAATATGATAATATATATATATATATATATATATATATATATATATATATATATATATATATATATATATATATATATAAGGTAGGGTGATCTTCAAGGGGTTAGTGTTTTATTAAAGGGGGATTGGGTGGGTTATAGAGTAGGGTTGGGTGTGTGGGTGGTGGGTTTTAATGTTGGGAGGGGGGTATTGTATTTTTTTTACAGGTAAAAGAGCTGATTACTTTGGGGCAATGTCCCACAAAAAGCCCTTTTAAGGGCTATTTGTAATTTAGTATAGGGTAGGGATTTTTATTATTTTGGGGGGCTTTTTTATTTTCTTAGGGGGATTAGTTTAGGTGTAATTAGTTTAAAATTCTTGTAATTATTTTTTTTATTTTCTGTAATTTAGTGTTTTGTTTTTTTTGTACTTTAGTTAAGTTTATTTAATTGTAATTAGTTTTATTTAATTGTAGTTAATTTATTTAATTATTTTAATTGTAGTGTAGTGTTAGGTGTAATTGTAACTTAGGTTAGCTTTTATTTTACAGGTAAATTTGTCTTTATTTTAGCTAGGTAGTTATTAAATAGTTAGTAACTATTTAATAACTATTGTACCTAGTTAAAATAAATACAAAGTTGCCTGTAAAATAAAAATAAACCCTAAGCTAGCTACAATGTAACTATTAGTTATATTGCAGCTATCTTAGGGTTTATTTTACAGGTAAGTATTTAGTTTTAAATAGGAATAATTTAGTTAATTATAGTAATATTTATTTAGAGTTATTTAAATTATATTTAAGTTAGGGGGGGTGTTAGGGTTAGGGTTAGACTTAGGTTTAGGGGTTAATATGTTTATTATAGTGGCGGCGGTGTAGGGGGGCAGATTAGGGATTAATAAATATAATATAGGTGGCAGTGGGCTCCGGCAGCGGCGGTTTAGGGGTTAATCAATTTATTTAGTTGCGGCGGGGTCCGGGATCGGCAGTATAGGGGTTAATAACTTTATGTAGGTGGCGGCGGTATAGGAGCGGCAGATTAGGGGTTAATAGGTATAATGTAGGTGGCGGCGGGGTCCAGGAGTGGCGGTTTAGGGGTTAATAAGTTTATTGAGTTGCAGCGGGGTCCGGGAGCAGCGGTTTAGGGGTTAATAAGTTTATTGAGTTGCGGCAGGGTCCGGGAGCGGTGGTTTAGGGGTTAATAAGTATAATGTAGGTTATGGCGGTGTAGGGGGGGGGCAGATTAGGGGTGTTTAGACTCGGGGTACATGTTATGGGAGTTTGGAGCTGTGTATTCTTTTAACACATGTTTAAATAAAAGTTATATTTTTTAACTATTGGATTGCCCTGCTACTCCTTTGCCTCAGTGCTGCTGTATATGCTTTTTGTATATGTTATGGTGTTAGGTGTAGACATTTCCCATAGGAATCAATGGTATATCGGGCAGCAGCGAACATGAGCTTTCGCTGATGTCAGACTCCCATTGATTCCTATGGCATCCGACGCCTCCAGGGCGGCGGATTGAAAACCAGGTACGCTGGGCCGGAAAAGTGGCGAGCGTACCTGGTAGTTCTTTGATAACTTCCAAAAGTAGTCAGATTGTGCCGAACTTGCGTTCAGAACATCTGGAGTGACGTAACCATCGATCAGTGTCGGACTGAGTCCGGCGGATCGTATGTTACATCACTAAATTCTACTTTTGCCGGTCTGTAGGGTTTGATAACTACTGCGAATCAGGCTCGCCACAAATATGCTGCAGAATTCCAGCGTATTTGCGGTTGACAGCTTGATAAATAGAGGCCTGTGTCACTAACTCAATATATATGCCTCTGGGGAAGAGAGCTGTTTGACAGGGATTAGGGAGGGATCAAGGTGTGGGGTGTGGTAGGTTAATCTATACACTAAAGCTAAAATTAACCCTACAAGCTACCTAATTAACCCCTTCACTGCTTGGCATAATACAAGTGTGGTGCTCAGCTGCATTTAGCAGCCTTCTAATTACCAAGAAGCAATGTGCCATAATTTCAGTGAGAAACCTAAAGTTTGTGAAAAAGGTAACAATTTTTTTTATTGCATTTGGTGGTGAAATGGTGGCATGAAATATACCAAAATGGGCCTAGATTACTACTTTGGGTTTTCTACTAAAAAAAAAATATATACATGTGAAGGGATATTCAGGGATTCCTGACAGATATCAGTGTTATAATGTAACTAAAATCCCTTCTTGGAGTGCTGTAGCAGCGGCAGAATCACACAGCAATTACAAAGGAGGAGAAGGAATGAGCAGGCATTACAAAAAGGTACTTTAATTTTTTTTTACAAAATGTATTAAAAAAATGCAGTTAAAAAGACTGAAATGTCCAAAACAATGCACAGACATGTAACAGGGTGACAAACAGACAGGACGTCTGATGCATTTCACGCCCCGTACAGACACTTTCTCATAGACATGTCTGTGCATTGTTTTGGAAGTTTCAGTCTTTTTAACTGCATTTTTTCAATATGTTTTTAAACAATTAAAATTCTGGAGTAAAACACATAAATAAGGGGAGTCTCTAAAACTAAGGGTAAATGGTATACTGTATTGTGTCTGAAAAAAGTTTATTGCATATTCAATACATCACCGTAAGCATACAATAACATATAAAATACAAGAATACAAATACAAAATGGTCTAAGGTACCTCTGATATACCAGGATTAGAAAAAGTATCGTGCTGGCACTAAAAGTTCAAAGAATAGTCCTAGTTACACGAAAAAAGATCATGAAGAAAAGATGAAGATCCCAGAAATCCACAGATGATAAAATTCAATGGAGATAGGTCCAAAAAATCTTCTCTCTAAATAAGTTCCTAAATGCAAAACAACAAAACACAAAATAGTGCAACCCTGTAGATAAATGCATATAATACAGGGGATGAAAGTACTCACCGGATAGGTCAAACAGCCTACGCATTTTGACCTATATTGGTCTTTCTCAAGGCTCTGTTTGACCATTTGGTGGGGTCTTTAAATAGCCACTCTCTCCTAATCACTTCTGGTGCAACATATATTAACGTATAACATAACAACATATAATAACGTATATTAATTTTATTTATTTTTTTATTTATTTTTTTATTGTTTTTTTTTTATTATTTTTATATAATAAAATGCATTAAGGTAGGGGATTCACATATATTACTGTCACTTAGATTATTCACCAATAGTAAATTATATTTTGAGTGTGTATATGTATGTATTAGTGTTATTTCTGTTGAATGTCTATTTTTTGTTAAGTTTAGTTAATTGTGCATTTGCATATAGGAAGCTATGAACTACAACTACTACAAAATGATGCATTACACCAATTAATAAGAAGGTGGACCGGAAGTGATGTTAATATATGTCGCACTGGAAATTATGTTTTTCCGTGGACCGGAAGTGATGTCATTAGAAGCCGACCAGAAGTAGAACTGCGTTTTCTATATTTTGGCACCAAAAGAATGGAGACTGATTAGGAGAGAGGGGCTATTTAAAGGCCCCACTGGATGGTTAAACAGAGCCTTGAGAAAGACCAATATAGGTTGAAACGCGTAGGCTGCTTGAACAATCTGGTGAGTACTTTTATCCCCAGTATTATATGCATTTATCTACAGGGTTGCACTATTTTGTGTTTTGTTGTTTTTCATTTAGGTCCTTTTTTAGAGAGAAGATTTTTTGGACCTATTTCCATTGAATTTTATCATCTTCTTTGAACTTTTAGTGCCGGCACAATACTATTTCTAATCCTGGTATACCAGAGGTACCTTAGACCATTTCCTATTTGTGCTCTTGTATTTTATATTTTTTTATGCTTACGTTGATGTATTGAATGTGAAATAAACTTTTTTCAGACACAATATACCATTTACCCTTAGTTTAAGGGACTCCCCTTATCTGTGTTTTTTACTGTATCTTTTTATACTCCATTTGGCACAGAAGTGTTTTAGGAGTGGTTTGTTATATTAGCAGGCTCCACATCCTGGTACATATTATTTGTTCCTGTATACTGTATATAAATATGACTGTGCTTCACTTGTACATAAAAATGCCTGACAAAGGGACCTCAGTGTCCTGAAAGCTTGCAGTTGTATCCACTATTAGTTCGCTGTTAAAGGTATAACCTATATATCACTTTTGCTACTTTGTTACAAAAGGAGTTTATTTTATTTTTTTATCGCTAAAATCAAAAGCTGAAATAATTACATTAAAAACAAAGGTTTCTAAAAAGAGTAGTTCAGGTTTTCTATAATTAATGGATACTCTACTTAATTATGTTATTGCATGCAACTGAAAATCAAAGATAACTTTCAGTAGAGCTGTTGGAAGATTTATTATCCAGTACGCTGTTTCACAATATCATTGACATAACATAATTTAGCACAACTATTTTTTCCAATTAATGGGACAGTCAACACCAGATTTTTTGAAAGATAGATAATCCCTTAATTACCCATTCCACCATTTTTCATAACCAACACAGTTATATTAATACACTTTTTACCTCTATTATTATTTTGTATCTAAGCCTCTGCAGACTGCCCCCTTATTTCAGTTCTTTTGACAGGCTTACATTTTAGCCAATCAGTGCTCCCTTCTCGGTAAATTCATGTGCATGAGCTCAATGTTATCTATATGAAACACATGAACTAACGCCCTCTAGTGGTGAAAAACTGTCAAAATGCATTTAGATGAGAGGCGGCCTTCAAGGTCAAAGAAATTAGCATATGAACCTACTAGGTTTAGCTTTCAACTAAGAATACCTAGAGAACAAAGCAAAATTGGTGATAAAAGTAAATTGGAAAGTTGTTTAAAAGTACATGCCATATTTGAATCATGTTCAAATCAATTTTGTGGGGACTTGACTGTCCCTTTAAATACATTTAGAAATAAAAGCCTAATTTTTTTTTCCTAATATTTGTTTGCAAGCACTCTGAGATTTCCATAAAGTAAGTGGTGTTTCAATGTTTTTCCAGTTGCTCATAAAATATAATATACATATATATCAATCATATAAAAACAGATAAAATTCAATATCATGAGAAGTGATTCCTGTTGTATTGCCTGTTTTTGCTAACCAGGCTCATCTTAATTCCAGGTTCTATAATCTGTTAAATTATCAACAGAATGAACAATTGACAAAGCCACCACTTGAGAATGTTGAGTCAACTGGGTAAAGTGCATTGAAAGAAGCTAATGTGCAACCTGGCACGCAGTGCCAACTTAATCCGTGAGAACCACTTATGTGATAATTGGCCCTGCACAATATCCTCTGCTCTGTAAAACATTGTCCTAGTCTTGTCTTTCAGCACAGGAACAGATTTCTTTGCAGCAAACTGAAATATACACTCACTGCAGAGCCCAACTAGCTGACAGTAAAGGAGTTCAGGTGGAAATGATTACATTTACTGAGCAACAACAAACAGTTTCAGGTAACATTATACATACTTCTAGCAAACACTTTTTTTTTTTATAAAACTCATTAACACATGAATAGCCTGACTTTATTCAGTTTCAGAAATGGACAGTGTTCAACATTTTTGATTCAGAGTTGTTCTCTTTTCATCGACCTACATACCACATAATAAAAGTAGCATTTGGTTTCATTTTAGCAAGTGAGCCAGCTTTGAGCATTCTCTGTAAGAAGTAACATGTCCAGAAAAAAAGTAGCAACCGTATAGCCATATTGATTATAGGTGATGTTGCATTTTTGTGATTCATTTCTATGTTTTTATTGTCTATGGGGAGAAACATAGAAACATAGATTTTGACAGCAGATAAGAGCCATAGGCCCAGTAAGTCTGTCCTATATTTCCTAAAAGTATAGGCGTATCTAGTTTGTAGGACAGCCTTCACAATCTTTTAAGAAAACAGTAATCATTGAGGCAGTCTACATTTTGTTTATCTCCTTCTACTATTCTACCCTCAACTGTTTTCAATTTTACTATTCCAACATTATTTTTTCATCTTTCACTGTTATATCTAAAGAATGTTTTGTCCCCATGTTTTCAGACTGTGCTATCTTCTCTTCAGCATCAGCTTTCACCTTCCTAGTTAACTGCTTTTGCTTATCTCAGGCATTCTTAAAGTCCCCCACAAGAGCTGCTGGTGCAACGCTGCCCCCTGCTAACTTGGCTGCCAGCAGGGAGGTGTCAATCAACCCGATCGTATTCGATCGGGTTGAATTGCGGCAATTCCTGTCCGCCTGCTCAGAGCAGGCGGACAGGGTTATGGAGCAGCGGTCTTTGTGACCGCTGCTTCATAACTGCCAGAAACACACGGGCCATCAAGCTCCATTCGGAGCTTGATAGATAGACCCCATGGCCTCCAGAACTGCACACAATACTCAAGATAAGGCTTAACTAATGATCTGTAAAGTGGCATAAGAACTTTACTATTTCTGCTGCAAACACTTCAACTGATACATCCAAGCATTCTGCTAGCCTTACTCACTGCAGAACTACATTGTTTACTAAATTTTAAATCATCTGAAATAATAATTCCCAAGTACCATTCAACATTTAAAACAGTCAGTAAAGTATCATTGAGCCTGTAATTAACGTTTAGATTATTCTTCCTTAAATGCATAGTTTTACACTTTGCAGTGTTAAACTTTAGATCTCAATCATTTGTCCAATCCTCCATTGCTGTAAATCACTTCTCATTTTTTCTACCCCCATCTACTCTATTACAATTATTTGTATCATCTGCAAACAGACATACTTTCCCCTGTAGCCCTTTGCTGATATCTCTGATGAATATGTTAAACAAAACAGTCCCCAGAACTGACCCCTGAGGAACACCACTAGTAACTGCCCCCTCTGCTGAATGTACTCCATTTACTAAGACACTTTTATCCTTAAGCCAGTATTCTACCCAGTTCACAATTTGTGAGTGTAGACCAAAGAGATACAGTTTGTAAATTAGTTTATTTTGTGGGACGGTGTCAAATGATTTGCTGAAATCTAGATATGCTACATCAACTGATCCCCCTGGTCTAATACTTTTGTTACATAATTAAATAAGTCAATTAGATTAGTCTGACATGATCTCCCTGAAGTAAAACCATGTTGATTTTGGTCATCAAATTGTTTGTCTTTATGTAAGTCATAATTCTTTCTTTTAAGAGACTTTCCATTAATTTCCCTACTACTGAAGTTATACTAACTGGCCTGTAGGTACCAGATTCTTCCCAGCTGCCCTATTTATGAAGAGATACTACCTTCGCTATTCTTTTATTATCTGGAACAGCTCCTGTATATAGTGACTGATTAAACAGATCAGTTAATGGTTCAGTTATCACTGATCGAAGTTCCTCTAAAAACCTTGGATGAATATTATCAGGACCCACTTACTTTTTTACATTTATTTTTGATAATGCCAACAAAACCTCATCCTCTGTAAAAAGATTAGTGTTAAGCTCTAGTGATGTCGCGAACCTAAAAATTTGGGTTCGCGAACGTTGAACTCGAACTTCCGCAAAAGCTTGCGAAAGGGCGAACCGGGTGAACCACCATAGACTTCAATAGAAAGGCAAATTTTAAAACCCACAGGAACTCTTTCTGGCCCCAATAGTGATGGAAAAGTTGTTTCAAGGGGACTAACACCTGGACTGGGGCATGCCGGAGGGGGATCCATGGCAAAACTCCCATGGAAAATTACATAGTTGATGCAGAGTCTGGTTTTAATCCAGAAAGGGCATAAATCACCTAACATTCCTAAATTGTTTGGAACAACGTGCTTTAAAACATCAGGTATGATGTTGTATCGATCAGGTAATGTAAGGGTTACGCCCGCTTCACAGTGCGCAGTGCAGGTGATATACCTGCCCTGACCATACTTTGCAGACCAGGTATCAGTGGTCAGATGGACACTCGCCTCAACACTGTGTGCCAGACATGCCATTATAGCAGACTTATATGGCTTTGGCGTTGCTTTTTGGTAATTAGAAGGCTGCTTAATGGGTTAATTAGGGAGCATGTAGGCAGCTTGTAGAGTTAATTTTAGCTTAAGTGTAGTGTAGTCGACAACCCAAAGTATTGATCTAGGCCCATTTTGGTATATTTCATGCCACCAATTCACCGCCAAATGCGATCAAATAAAAAAAAACTGTTCACTTTTTAACAAACTTTAGGTTTCTCACAGAAATTATTTACAAACAACTTATGCAATTATGGCATAAATGGTTGTAAATACTTCTCTGGGATCCCCTTTGTTCAGAAATAGCAGACTTATATGGCTTTGGCGTTGCTTTTTGGTAATTAGAAGGCTGCTAAATGCCACTGCGCACCACACGTGTTTTATGCCCAGCAGTGAAGGGGTTGATTAGGGAGCATGTAGGCAGCTTGTAGAGTTAATTTTAGCTTAAGTGTAGTGTAGTAGACAACCCAAAGTATTGATCTAGGCCCATTTTGGTATATTTAATGCCACCATTTCACCGCCAAATGCGATCAAATAAAAAAAAATTGTTCACTTTTTCACAAACGTCAGGTTTCTCACAGAAATTATTTACAAACAACTTATGCAATTATGGCATAAATGGTTGTAAATGCTTCTCTGGGATCCCCTTTCTTCAGAAATAGCAGACTTATATGGCTTTGGCGTTGATTTTTGGTAATTAGAAGGCTGCTAAATGCCACTGCGCACCACACGTGTTTTATGCCCAGCAATGAAAAGGGTTAATTAGGGAGCATGTAGGCAGCTTGTAGAGTTAATTTTAGCTTAAGTGTGTTGTAGTAGACAACCCAAAGTATTGATCTAGGCCCATTTTGGTATATTTCATGCCACCATTTCACCGCCAAATGCGATCAAATTTAAAAAAAACTTAATTTTTTTCGCAATTTTAGGTTTCTCACTGAAATTATTTGCAAACAGCTTGTGCAATTATGGCACAAATGGTTGTAAATGCTTCTCTGGGATCCCCTTTGTTCAGAAATAGCAGACATATATGACGTTGGCGTTGCTTTCTGGTAATTAGAAGGCCGCTAAATGCTGCTGTGCATCACACGTGTATTATGGCTAGCAGTGAAGGGGTTAATTAGGTAGTTTGTAGGGAGCTTGCAGGGTTAATTTTAGCTTTAGTGTAGAGATCAGCCTCCCACCTGACACATCAGACCCACTGATCCCTCCCAAACAGCTCCCTTCCCTCCCCCACCCCACAATTGTCCCCGCCATCTTAAGTACTGGCAGAAAGTCTGCCAGTACTAAAATAAAAGGTTTTTAAAAATATTTTTTTAGCATATTTACATATGCTGTGGTGTAGCATCCCCCTTAGCCCCCAACCTCCCTGATCCCCCCCACCCCAAAACAGCTCTCTAACCCTCCCCATCTGCCTTATTGGCGGCCATCTTGGTTACTGGCAGCTGTCTGCTATTATTTCACGGTCAAAAAAATTTTGTTTTTTTTAAATGTACACTACTGTTACACCAGATATGAGTGGTGGCACTGGGCAAGTGGGCACAGTATACGCTGTGAGCCTGACACACACGCAGGCAGGCAGGCAACTGCAATTAGATTACACAGGAAAAAAAAATAAAAAAAGCAGACTGATGTTCTAGCCCTAAAAAGGGCTTTTTGGGGTGCTTTCCTTACAGCAGATGAGTCCTTCAGGACTGTAGTGGACAGTGAATACACTAGCCTAGCTATCGATTTCCCTATTAAATCAGCAGCAGCTACACTGTCCCTCCTCTCACTAAGAATGTAGCTTCCAAATGAATCTAAAATGGATGCTGTCCAGGAGGTGGGAGGGTCTGGGAGGGAGGGTCTGCTGCTGATTGGCTGGAATGTGTCTTCTGACTGTGAGGTACAGGGTCAAAGTTTACTCAATGATGATGAATAGGGGGCGGATCGAACATCGCATATGTTCGCCCGCCGCGGCGGACGCAAACATGCTATGTTCGCCGGGAACTATTCGCCGGCGAACTATTCGCGACACCACTATTAAGCTCATTTCCATTTTTTTAGCATCCCTTAATGTAGACATTCTATCTTCACAATCTTTTGTGAAAACAGAACAGAAGTAATCATTGAGACGGTCTCCTTCTACTATTCTACCCTCAATTGTTTTCAATTTTACTATTTCAACCTTATTTTTTCTTCTTTCACTGATATATCTAAAGACTATTTTGTCCCCATTTTTTTCTGACTGTGCTATATTCTCTTCATCATGAGATTTCACCTTCCTAATTTACTGCTTAGGGGCCGAATTATCATTGTGCAGCGGACATGATCCGATATTGCGGATCATGTCTGCTGCACATTGATAAATGCCGACAGCATATGTTCTCAGCATTTATCATTGCACCAGCAGTTCTTGTGAACTTCTGGTGCAATACTGCCCCCTGCAGATTCGTGACGAATCGGCCGCTAGCAGGGGGTGTCAATCAACCCGATCGTATTCGATCGGGTTGATTTTTGGCGATGTCTGTCCGCCGCCTCAGAGCTGGTTATGAAGCACCGTTCTTTAGACCGCTGCTTCATAACTTGTGTTTCAGCCGAGCATGGAGGCTTGACGGAAACACAGGGCATCAAGCTCCATACGGATCTTGATAAATATGCCCCTTAGTCTTTTTGTTGTTGGAGTCTCCATATTTGCATACCATGATCTGACTGTGTGTGTCTGTAATTTTTATAAGCTATTTTTTTGTTGTTACAGACATGTCTATTACAGTGCGCGGTTGCATATAAAATGGCACCCTTCAAAAATTCTCACTGTTCTTGAATAAGAGTTTGTCCTTTTAAATGGCTGTTTAGATATTTTCCCATGTATAGAAAATCAGCCTTTCTAAAGTCTAAAACTTTTGTTATAGTCTGGGTAGACAATGTCTGCACATGAATACTAAACCATACAGATTGATGATCAGTGGATCCTAAGTTCTCACCTACAGACACATCTGAAACTGTATCACTGTTTGTAAGTATTAGATCTAATATAGCTTCCTTACGAGTTGGTTCCTTAACTAATGGCAAATTAAAGTCCCCCATTACTATAACCTTAACCTTCATGATTATTGTGGTTATTTCTTCTAATAACAAATTGTCCAGTCTTTCATCCTGCAATGGAGGCCTATATACAACCCCTATTCTAAAAAGGTTTTTATCTACAGTTTCCAATGTCACCCAAATACTTTCCACCTCATTATTAGTTCCTACAATTTCAGTAACCTTTATATTTTCTTTTACAAATAGAGCAACTCCTCCACCTTTATTTCCTACTCTGTTCTTTTTAAATAACTTGTATTCAGGTATGACTATGTCCCAGTCATGAAAATCATTGTACCATGATTCTGTTATAGCTACTAAATCCAAGTTGTCCCTAGTCATTATTTAAGTGAGATCATTTATTTCTGAAGCTGCGAGCATTTGTGCTCATGGCACAAATAACTTTTCTTCTAGAATTTCTAGAACTGTAACTTGGAATTACATATAACATAATATATTTGGCTTACCTGTTACAACTTCAGAGGGCTCAGAAACAGCAATCTCCTAATCACAGGTGTGTTCAACAAGAGCAGCATAGGAGTTTTGCAATGGCAGAGGTTGAGGGCAATGCTTCTAATCTACTGCTCTACTTGTTCCAGAGCCTACAGTAATCCATCTGCATTGCTCTGTTACTCTCTGGGGTAGAGGGACTTCTTTCTGAGGCAGCTTTTTAGAGGTAACAGGTATGTAACTTACCTAAGCTTTAAGGTTAGCTATGTCTTCCCTTAAGGAGTAAGTACTTTATAGGGAAATTAAAATTCAATCGCCTAGATTTAGAGTTTGGCTTTAGCCGTCAAAAGCAGCATTAAGGGGTCCTAACGCTGCTTTTTACCGCCCACTGGTATTTAGAGTCAGGCAGGAAAGGGTCTACCGCTCACTTTCTTTCTGCGACTCGAGGCTACCGCAGATCCCCTTACGTCAATTGCGTATCCTATCTTTTCAATGGGATTTGCCTAACGCTGGTATTTCGAGTCTTGGAAGAAGTGAGCGGTAGAGCCTATACTGACAAAACTCCTACCGCCAAAAAAAGGCAGTAGTTAAGAGTTTTATAGGCTACGCGGGAACATAAAGCTCTTAACTACTGTGCTATAAAGTACACTAACACCCATAAACTACCTATGAACTCCTGAACCGAGGTCCCCGCACATTTAACCCCTAATCTTCCGACCGGACATCACCACCACCTACATTATAGCTATGAACCCCTAATCTGCTGCCCCTAACATCGCCGACACCTACATTATATTTATTAACCCCTAATCTGCCCCCCCCAACGTCGCCACTACCTACCTATACTTAATAACCCCTAATCTGCCGACCGTACCTCGCTGCTACTATAATAAATTTATTAACCCCTAACCTAAGTCTAACCCTAACACCCCCTAACTTAAATATCATTTAAAATAATCTAAATAAATTTATTATCATTAAATACATTTTTCCTATTTAAAAATAAATACTTACCTATAAAATAAACCCTAATATAGCTACAATATAACTATTAGTTACATTGTAGCTATTTTAGGATTTATATTTATTTTACAGGCAACTTTGTATTTATTTTAACTAGGTACAATAGCTATTAAATAGTTAATAACTATTTAATAGCTACCTAGTTAAAATAATTACAAAATTACCTGTAAATTAAATCCTAACCTAAGTTACAAATACACCTAACAATACACTATCAATAAATTAATTAAATAAATTAACTACAATTAGCTAAACTAAAATACAAATAAATAAACTAATCTATAATTTTTTTTACAAGAAGGTTAAACTAATTACACCTAATCTAAGCCCCCTAATAAAATAAAAAATCCCCCCAAAATAATAAAATGCCCTACCCTATTCTAAATTACAAAGTAATCAGCTCTTTTACCAGCCCTTAAAAGGACCTTTTGCGGGGCATTGCCCCAAAGTAATCAGCTCTTTTACCTGTAAAAAAAAATGCAACCCCGCCCAACATTAAAACCCACCACCCACATACCCCTACTCTAACCCACCCAAACCCCCCTTAAATAAACCTAACACTAACTCCCTGAAGATCTCCCTACCTTGAGTCGTCTTCACCCAGCCGAGCCGAATTCTTCATCCAAGCGGTGCAAGAAGATGTCCTCCATCCGGTAGAAGTCTTCATCCAAGCGGGGCAAGAAGAGCTCCTCCATCCGGTAGAAGTCTTCATCCAAGCAGGGTCTTCTATCTTCATCCATCCGGAGCTGAGCCGACGCGGAGCCATCCTCTTCAACCGACGAAATAACAACGAATGACGGTTCCTTTAAGGGACGTCATCCAAGATGGCTGATCCAATCAGCGAATCGGATTCACCTCGCTTTCTATTGGCTGTTCCGCTCAGCCCCATTTTTTCCTATGGGGATATCGTGCACAAGCACGTTTTGCCAGCTTACCGCTGACTTAAGCAACGCTGGTATTGAGGGTTGAAGTGGAGCTAAATTATGCTCAACGCTCCCTTTTCTGAGGCTAACACAGCCGTTCAGACAACTCTAAATACCAGCGTTGTCTTAAGGGTGCGCTGGAAAAAAGCAGCGTTAGCACCGCGGGTCTTTACCGACAAAACTCTAAATCTAGGCGATAATGAATAAGTTTAGTTAAAGGGACATTAATATCAATATGCAATACAATGTAAAATGGACATGAAACCCCAAATATTTCCTTCATGATTCAGATAGAGCTCCCACTATTAAACAACTTTCCAATTTATTTCTATTAGCTAATTTGTTTAGTTCACTTTTTGTTCTTTGTTGGAAATTATAGCTAGTTAAGCTCTGGAGCTGGGAGCTAGCTGCTGATTGGTGGCTGCACATATGTGCGTCTTGTCATTGGCTTAGTAATGTGTTCAGGTAGCTCTCCATAGTGATTTGCAGATCTTTCAACAAAGGATACAAAAAGAATGAAACTAAAGTGATAATAGAAGCAAATTGTTTAAAAATGTATACTCTAGCTGGATTTTGAAAGAAAAAAACATAGATTTGATGTCCCTTTAAATTGACCAGAATTATTAAATAGTATTGCAATGCAAACATTTTGCCTGCTTTTCCTGACATTTTACACTTATAATTGTAGTTTTTTCCAATTCCCCCAGAGAGGCTGAATTGTGTTCCATGTAATGCTAAACTCTAATGCTCCAAAATGAGCATATTTTGAAATGCAGGGGGTTCTTTTCTGATGTATTTGTAAAAAGAAAAAGCAATATTTATTATTTTATTATTAGTTATTATTATTTATTGATTGGCTTCTTATAAATCTGCTTTTCACAAGCCTATCTTTAAGACTAGGAGCTTTCTTTGATGTAAGTAGGGGGTAATTACCTACTGATTGTCTTACCTTTTCATCAAATTGCAAGATATGCCAAAGCTTTTTCAATATATACCTTACATTATCCCATTTATTATTATTATTATAAGTAGTGATGAACCTTATTTTGTTTTGTTTTTCTACATTTTTTCCCCATAAAGCAGATCATCTCTGCTTTTGTGTCTTGCTCTAGACAGAGCTTTGTTCACACATTTATTTTAATAACCTCTTTGATGAAACCTATCATTCATTAATGCTGCATGCTTATCACATTTACCAGTTAGTTTCTCCTAAGTCTTAGAAATTTTCCTACAGGAATTATTATTATTATCGGTTATTTGTAGAGCGCCGACAGATTCTGCAGCGCTATAAACAAATGCGGAGTACAAAAAAACAATTATAGGGATCAAATGAGTAGAGGGCCCTGCCAAGAGTTGCACTGTTGTAGTCAGCTTTTAAGAAGGTGATCTACAATGGAGGAGAGGAACTGGTATAAAGAAAGGCTAGCATAGGTTGTATGCATCCCTGAACAGTAGAGTCTTTAGGGAGCACTTGAAGCTTTTAAAACTAGAAGAGAGTCTTGTGGAGCGAGGCAGAGAGTTCCACAAGATGGGAGCCAGTTTGGAGAAGTCCTGTAAACGGGAGTGTGATGAGGTGACAAGAAAGGAGGAGAGTAGGATGTCTTGAGCAGAGCGAAGGGGACGGGAGGGAGAGTATCTGGAGACAAGGTCTGAGATGTAGGTGGGAGCAGTGCAGTTGAGTGCTTTGTATGTCAGAATGAGAATTTTGTGTTTGATCCTAGAGGCAAGAGGAAGCCAGTGAAGGGATTGGCAGAGAGGTGCAGCAGATGAAGAGCGACGTGTAAGGAAGATGAGTCTGGCAGAGGCATTCATTATGGATTGGAAAGGAGCTAGGTGGCTGGTGGGGAGACCAGAGAGGACAGAGTTGCAGTAATCGAGGTGGGAAAGAATGAGAGAGTGGATTAAAATCATAGTTGTGTCTTGTGTAAGGAAGTGTCTAATTTTAGAGATGTTTTTAAGGTGGAAGCGGCAGACTTTAGCCAATGACTGAATGTGAGGAGTGAAAGAAAGATCTGAGCCCCCTTTATCATTATTATTTATATTACCTACTCTTCCTGAAATTTACCTGTGCAAATGATACATACAGTATATAGTGCAGCATTTTAAGTACAGGGAGCATGGGCCAATGCACCTTTTTTTACACAAAAGCAAAAAAGGTTTCCAAAGTCACATTAATATTAATTTGCAACAATGAATTTCTTAATGCAAAAAAAAAAGATGCAATCAATATTTGTTTTAAAGAATTGATCCAAAACAAAACTTTCACTCAGTTTTCTTAACCCTGTTACATTCTACATAGGGGTTACATATATCAGTGCAGATGCTTATTTAAATATGGACTCTAAATACCAAGGGCAAAAGAGACCAGGTAAATATGCTCAAGAGGATTTTCAAGGAATGTATCTCAGGAGTGATATGAATTTGCAACTAATGCAGATTTGATAACATGTCCTCCACTATATTGTATCAAAATGTCAATGTAAAATTATATGCACCTTATTTTCTATTTCCTTCCAAGCCACTAGAAAAGCTGCAATTTGAATAAGTAAAATGCTTGAATTACATAAATAGTGTAACAGGGCTTTATACAATATCCCACATACAATAGACAGCCCAGCCATGAGACAGCAGGTAATTATTCTCCTAGTGAGAGACATGTTTTGTTCTTCTGTGAATTTGCTATTGCTGTTCAGTCATATGTCCTATGCACACTGGGCAAGGGGTCTGTATCTGGTTGCCCCATCATCCTTAGTGAGAGTAGTCCCCAAGGGTTGTAATTTATATTCTTAATATTAAGAGAAAGAAGGGACACAAAAGCATAATAGCCTGACCACCATTTTAGGATACCCCGTTTGTACCCCAAAATATGTGTTTTTACATCTTTATACATTATATACTCATCTTTATACATTATAAACACTCACATAAGACACATTCTCATCTCCTTTCACTCACCATCTTTCTTCTTCTTGCAGCTGGGGATGTCTCACCTAACCCAGGTCCACCCGCTGCTTCCCTCAGATCGCTACCCCAAATGACACCTCATACACCTTGCACACGTAACCCTCTAAACCTCATTAACTGCACCTCTATTAGTACACCCCAATTCTCGTGTACCCTTTGGAATGCACGATCGGTATGCAATAAGCTTACATCTATTCACAACCTATTTATTTAACGTTCACTTAACCTGTTAGCCCTCACTGAAACTTGGCTCTCCTTCTCTAACACAACTGCTGTAGCCTCTCTGTCCTATGGCGGCCTGCACTTCAGTCACACTCCCAGGCCTGGAGACAAACAAGGAGGAGGAGTAGGAATTCTCCTGTCTCCACACAGTACCTTTCACTACATTCCTTCACCCTCCTCTCTTTCCTTCTCATCTTTTGAAGTTCACGCTATCCGCCTCTTCTCCCCTATAGCTCTAACCCCTACCCTAACTCATCTCTTTAACCAATCCCTCACTGCTGGCACATTTCTGGACACATTCAAGCATGCGTCAATCATACCAATCCTAAAAAAGCCCTCGCTTGACCCCTCCACGCCTTCTAACTATCGACCGGTCTCCTTAATTCCCTTTGCTTCAAAATTATTGGAACGACTAGTCTATTATCGGCTAACTCAATTTCTCACAACTAACTCCTTACTTGATCCACTACAATCTGGTTTCCACCCTAAACACTCAACAGAAACCGCTCTTGCTAAAGTAACAAATTACCTGTTATCAGCCAAAGCAAAAGGCCATTACTCATTACTAATTCTTCTTGACCTGTCCGCAGCTTTTGACACAGTTGACCATCCTCTCCTCCTAAAAATACTACATTCATTTGGCATCCGAGACACAGCCCTCTCCTGGTTTGCATTATATCTTTCAAACCGCTCGTTTTCAGTTTCCTTTAACAACATATCTTGTGATCCTATGCCTCTCTCAGTTGGAGTACCGCAAGGCTCTGTCTTGGGTCCCTTGCTTTTCTCTCTTTATACATCCTGCCTTGGAAAACTTATAGCCTCCTTTGGATTCCAGTACCACCTATATGCTGATGATACCCAAATCTATCTTTCCTCTCCTGATATCTCTCCCTCTTTACTCAACCAGATTTCTGACTGCCTCTTTGCAATTTTCTCTTGGATGTCATCACACTACCTCCAACTCAATCTGTCCAAAACTGAGCTGCTTTTTATTCCCCCCTCTTCGAGACATCCGACACCTGACATTTCTCTGATGGTTGGAGACTCTATTCTCAACACCTCACCCCAGGTCCGCTGCCTTGGGGTGACACTAGACTCAGAACTCACATTTTCCCCACATATACAAATGCTTACCAAATCCTGCCGTTCACACCTACGCAACATTTCCAGAATTCGTCCCTTCCTTACTCAAAATACTACAAAAATACTTATTTATTCCCTCATCCTGTCACGCATTGATTATTGCAATCTACTCTTAAATGGCCTTCCAAAACACTGCCTCTCCTCCCTCCAATCTATTAGGAATGCTTCTGCTAGACTCATCCACCTAAGTCAACAATCTACATCAGCTGCTCCGCTCTGCCAGTCTCTACAATGGCTCCCCATACACTCCAGAATACAATTTAAAGTATTAGCCCTAACCTACAAAGCACTCAACAGTCTAACTCCAAACTATATTTCCTCTCTCATCGTGAAATACTCCCCTACCCGTCCTCTTCAATCAACCTCTGACCTACGTCTCTACACTCCTGTTATCTCTACATCCCACTCCCGCCTCCAAGACTTCGCACGTGCGGCTCCTGTCCTCTGGAACTCTCTACCCTGCTCCATCAGACGGTCTCCAACCTTGTATAGCTTCAGACGATCCTTTAAAACCCACCTATTCAGAGAGGCTTACCATCTCTCCTCTATCCCGCATCCGAACCAAACTAATACATGTACATGAACTGCCTGACTCACTGCTGCAAATACAACCAATGTAACAAGCTACCCCAACCTTATGTCTCTGCACCCTAAACCTATAGACTGTGAGCTCTCCGGAGCAGGGCCCTCTTCCTCCTGTGCTAGATTTGTTTAGTCTTGTTATGTTTTGTATTGTATCACAAATCTTTGTCATTGTATACCCCTATCATTGTACCCAGCACTACGGAATTTGGCGGCGCTATACAAATAAATGATAATAATAATAATAATTATATGACCAATTGTCCAAAGATTCTAATAAATTGTATTACTATAACCTAGTGTGAGGAAGTACAGAAGTAACGCTGCAGGGAAATAAATATATATATAAAAAAAGAAAGAGAAAGACAGACAAAAAAAACTGGTTTTAGATGCCTCAAAAAGGTTAGTTGTCGAACCTCAGACAATAGTGCAGTAGAGTTCAAACAAACAATATCATAATACATGAAAATACAAAAAAAATTAAATTAATGCTGACTATATAATTACATGTTCCAAGCTCATTCAGGCCTTAATAAATGTAGTTCTACTATATTCACTAAAAGCATTTCCAAGGAAAGAGAAAAGTTCCAGTATCCATTTTATGTCCTAATAATCAGTAATATAAACAGTTCAGATCCTGGTACTATATGGTTATTTATTATATAATAGTTATTTATTGGGACAACAGAAACCAGACAAGTGTATTAAATCAGGTTACACACTGAGAACATCTACAAACTGTGCTATTTCTGAGTGTATATGCATATCAACAGATGCATTATTGATAAAGGCTTTTCACCTAGAGCCACACTCATGGAGAGTGAGTTTCAGAGTGATTTCCTATGTAAGTCAACTTTAACTAATGAACAAAAGCGGATTAACCTTACCCAAACTTATTAAGGCCTCATCAAGCTTGGAACATTGTTTTTATAGAACCAGTATTAATATTTTTTGAGCCTATTATTTTTTTTACTTTTAATATTTTTATGTGTTTGATTTTGGCTGTTCTCTAAGACATCTAACACTATGTAGTTGGCTACATAATTTATGCTGACTAGAATAGTCATTTTTCTATTATTATATATATTGTATACTGTTAAAGGACATGTTACTCAATAAAAATTCTCCTTTATCCCTGGTGCTACTATGAGGAGAAAACATACCTGGGTTTTTATTATTTAAACTTAAAATCAGCTCCCCAGAACAACTTCCTTGTATCATCTGCATTTTGAGAAAAAAAAAAAAACAGCCAATCAACATAATCTGTGCTAACACTTTGATTTGTTCTGATATCAAGTGATTTCACCATAATTGTGTGAGATTTCCCTTTGATCTTGTGATATTTTGGAGCAGACTTCCTTGAACTAAGCTGGAAAATAAAGTAACTTCTTTACTAGTTCTACTAGACAAGCATCCATATTTGATGTTTAAATGCCATCTACAATGGGATGCTGTTACTTCAAAAGATTTTGAGTTAAGATAACTTCCTTTTTTAATTTATAGATGGCCACATGATGCTTCCTACTTAGCTTTTTATGTAAATGCTCCATCACTTTCAAAGTGTTGCCGCATTTGTGTCACATGACTCTTTGAGGCAAAATTACTTTGATCCACTTCACCACTTCACACTACTTATAGTCAGCACTAAGGGGTATATTTATTAATGTGCGAGCGGACATGATACGATGTATCGTATCATGTCCGCAGCACATCGATAAATGCCGACAGCATACGCTGTCAGCATTAATCATTGCACCAGCAGTTCTTGTGAACTGCTGGTGCAATGCCGCCTCCTGCAGATTCGTGGCCAATCGGCCGCTAGCAGGGGGTGTCAATCAACCTGATCGTATTTGATCAGGTTGATTTCTGTCCGTGGCCTCAGAGCAGGCAGACAAGTTATTGAGCAGCGGTCTTTACGGAGCTTGATAAATCGGCCCCTAAGTGTTAGCGGTTAAGTTTAATTTGCAGTTAAGGTAAGCAGGTGCTCTCTTACTGACCCTTTTCCCTGTCATGCAGCAATTCTCCTATGTTGCTGCCTGTCAATGCAGAGCAGATAGTTTGGACAAAAGTGAAAACAAAAGAAGTCATCCTAGCTGACATAGAGCAGGACCACCTTTTTACATCTCACTTGAAATTATACTAATGGGGTTGAGTCTTATGCAGAAGGTCATAAGAAAAAATGAATAATATGTCCTCATACAAAAAATAAACCCTTATATCCAGACTGGGAGACCACTTTAAACCATCCTACCAGCGTTATAGATATATTAGAGCTTATATGAGATCCGCCATAGGAGAAAGCAGTTCTGTGTTATACAGACACTCTTATTACAATTGTAGGTAATAGACTGCTGCTTACCTTCGGCTTTCCACAGCACTTCTATAGTGTCATGCAAATGTGCTCTGTGAACCAAATGGAGTGATCTTCTGTACATTCAGGTATAGATCACATAAACAAATATTTCTCCGGTCACTTAGCTCTCCACCGCCAGACACTCTGCCGTTAGAAATTGGACCGCTCACCTTGCTCTCCACGCCAGTTGCAACGCCTCCGTAGGAGCTTCAGGTCTCCCTGGTCTGACGTCACAAAAAAACGCCAGGTAAATGGGTGCCTCAAACCTGAGCATAACATCTTTAAAAAATCGTAAAAGGCAACATAAAATTTAAGAAAATACTTAATTTAAACATATTTAAAAAGTATAGGTTATCATAAAACCATAGTAATAAGCAAAAAAGGTCTGATACGTTTCGGCATCCATGTTTGCCATAATCATAGACCATAGAGCTCTGTGCTCTTTCCTTGCTATTTAAAGTACCCGCTACAGTTACGTTGAATCTAACTCCTCCTCAATTCTAGCACCTTGAAAACTGAATAATAGCATTTGTTTTTACACACACAAAATGTTCCAAATCTTGGCATAGACTAATATATTTCATAGATTTAATCAAGAGACACAAATAATTTAAGTTAACATGCAATAATTGATAGATATATCCAAAAGTAAACAGTTAATATATGGCATATTTTTCCTTAATATTGACATATAATTCATAGTGACCTATTATCAAGAAAGTACAAATTTATATAAATAGTTTACATATAAATAGCATAGTTATATGTGATGAAAACTGGTATATAGATGAAGCGCTACGACAACTACAAGATAAAAAGGTGGATGAAGTTTTATCTTATGATCCCACTAGATGTATACAAAGGAAACTCTGGTCTATTTTGGACTACGGTTTAGAAACTGTGTATTTTGATCAAAATACATTTGAATATATGCGTAGAACACCCAATTATCCCAATTTTCTACCATCTACCAAAAAATCATGCATACCCATGATTTGGACTTAAAAGCTATTGAATATTTTTTGGATCGAGAGATGTGTTATAGCAACGACTTTAAATCATACCTGCTTAAAGTAATACAATTCCTGCTGGAGAATAACTATCTTATGTTTGAGGGGATATTCTATGTGCAGAGAAGAGGGACTGCTATGGGGGCTAAATTTGTGCCCTCTTTCACCAACCTCTTTATGGGGTGGTAGGAGCATTCCCTAGTCTCTGTAGATAGAAATCCCTATATAAATAAGATTGTCATCTATAGGAGATTTATAGATGACCTGATAATAGTATGGAAAGAATGTAAGGAAAAGGCCAGACTGTTTGATTATCTAAATGACAGTAAATGTGGGATTGAAGTAACCTTTGAATGGAACATGGCTAAAGTTTGTTTCCTTGATTTGGTATTGAAGCAGATGTTTCTATAAACAAGGTCAAAATTGATCTCTAACATAAAGCTATCGCTGGAAATGCTGTTTTGCATGCTTTGAGCAACAATCCAAAACATGTATTTAAAGGGATAAAGAAAGGGCAACTGATGAGGGTCAAGCATAATTGTTCAGATTCTGATAGATACAAATTGAAAAACATGAACTTAACTCTAGGTTTGTCAGTAGAGGTTACCTAGGAGACTTATTAATAAAGTTGATCAAGAAATTAGGCATATGAGCAAGGTGGATATTTTTAAATAAAAAAGAAACAAAAAACAGGATGAGAGAGTAATATTTGTTACACAGTATTCAAATCAATACTCAGATATTTGCCAAATTGTTAAAAATGATTAACCCATAGTCTATGGCGATAAGAGTTTGCATAAGACTTTAGACAAAGGCTGTAAATGTATATTTACAAGAGCAAGAACTCTGGGTAATATTTTGTCACCAAGTATTTTAAAAAGTGATACTCAACGTTGGCAATAAATGTGTTAAAACTGTATAGTATGTGAAAGTTATGTATCTCATCAAATAAATTTGTACTTACATGATAATAGGTCACTGTGAATTATATGTCAATATTAAGCAAGAATATATCATATAGTAACTGTTTACTTTTATATATATATATATATATATATATATATATATATATATATAAAGTAGGTAACAAAACAGGCGCACAGGGCACACTTCGTGTAATACGTTCTGGTATTGAAAAACAGAAAGAATGTGAAAAATCCACGCTAACCTGGTGTAACCTCACAATATGAGGTATTTAAAGAGCCTTAGTGTTAGTGAAGACTTCCTCCCGCCAAATGTCAGCACTACACACAGGAGTTTTCACACAGAGCTGCATAAGGAACAGACTGCTGCACAATTGAAACTCAGTGCAGCGGTCTATCGATATTCCTTCAGTGCTCCATTGCTGCCTTATATTTTATATTTTGGAGAGCAAATTAGCCAACACCGGGTTGTAAGGTCCATACACAGGATCCTGTTACCGGTACCGACTACAGCTCTCTAGCCTTTTATGACAATTGTTATCTTACTATATGTGCCTATCTGAGCAATAGGTGTTTTACTACACTTTATATTTACAATAAATCTGGTGTTAATTTTTCATTGTGTTAGTAGTATTTATGTGATAAAAACACATTGGTCTTCCCCATTCCCCCTCTCCTTCAAATATCATCTACTTTGGTCCTACAAAGTTCCCTAGCAATAGGGACAGATCCACAAGCACTCTGGGATCGTGGAGAGGTAGAGAAGCAAGAGGAGGAAGACTTCACTAACACTAAGGCTCTTTAAATACCTCATATTGTGAGGTTACACCAGGTGAGCGTGGATTTTTCACATTCTTTCTGTTTTTCAATACCAGAACGTATTACACGAAGTGTGCCCTGTGCGCCTGTTTTGTTACCTACTTTTCAGATAAACAAGAGGAACCTCGCCCAGCGGGCGATCACCTTTATTTCCAGACGGGCTGCCATACATTCAAAGCACACGGGAACCTGTACTGTGGATTATAAGGAACTTTTATATTTCCATAGACTAACCATCTTTATACACATGAGACTGTTGGTTACAGAAATTGTAGTAATCTTATGTACATATATATAATCTGGATAATAGATGGGATTATATATCTAGACAAACAGATATCTCATACCCTTCAAGCGCTGATTGTTTACTATTTGTACATATATATATCAATTATTGCATGATAACTTAAATTATTTGTGTCTCTTAATCAAAACTATGTAATATATTAGTCTATGCCAACATTTTGAACATTTTGTGTGTGTAAAACAAATGCTATTTTTCAGTTCTCAAGGTGTTAGAATTGAGGAGGAGTTAGATTCAACGTAACTGTAGCGGGTACTTTAAATAGCAAGGAAAGAGCACAGAACTCTATGGTCTATGATTACGGCAAACATGGATGCTGAAATGCGCCAGACCTTTTTTTTGCTTATTGCTATGGTTTTATCATAACCTATACTTTTTAAATATGTTTAAATAAAGTATTTGCTTAAATGTTACACCGCCTTTTCCGATATTTGAAAGTTATGCAGAAGGTACTGGTCTTATTGTTGTTGGGTCAGCTGCATGTAAGATCTCGCCTTGCTCAAAGTTTCAACAGGAAAAAGCAACTGTTTCAAATGACAAACTAAGGGTAAAGAAGCTATTTATAAAATATTTACTAAACTGCAGCCGGTAAAATAGATAATTGGGAACACATTAAAGGAAAAAAAATAACAGAACAATGTCCCTTTATGATTGATGAAGAGAAATATGAAGTTTTGTTCTAGGTAGAGTTACAATACATCATTACTGTTCTAATGGGTGTTTCTTGGTTCAACCTACAAGCATCCTATGCATATTGAAATACACAATATTGTAATCTGTAATCAACATTTTGGGCTCGATTTATCAAGGACTTCACCTCCATATGACTGCAAGTTCTCACAAGAGAACTTGCAGTCATGATTTATCTAGCAGCAGTCACCAGACCCCTGCTTTCCTACTCTCTTTTCCACCTCTTAGGTGGAGAATCTCAATATCCCTGGTCTTGTCCGACCGGGGAGATTGGCAGCTCCTGCCCACGCGTGATTGGCTGTACACGGGCAGGGGACAGGATTGCACTAGTGTGCAATATTAAATTCCAGCAGCAGATTGCTGCCGACAGAGGAGAGCTGGGACAGGCAGGGGCAAATATGTACACCCCTATCCGCTCCTTAAATGATAAATCAAGCCCTTTAAGTCTTGCTTAAAGGAATCTGCCATGAAGAATTCTTCATACTATAAAGAAGTTGGATTTTTTTTTAACCAATCAGTTTTTCATGTACATAAATTATCAACTGATTAAACAGAACATTTTTATAAAAAAAAACTCAATAAGGAATTATCTGATTAGCAAGTCCCTTAAGTAATTGAAATAGTTAAGTATATAATGTGCACCTATTACTGTGCACTCTGTTTTACATTTGTCCTTTAATTCCCAGTAAATGTGAACTGGAAAATCTATTTATAAAAGATTTAGTTTAATAATGCATTATGCATTCTTGATTCAGTTTGGTATGTCTTATCTAGAACATAGATACGAACCAGAACACTTTACTAAAGATAAGGAGCAATAACAAAGTATAATGCCAGATACATAATCATATATATGCATTAAGATTGAGCATACCATGTTTTGGAGAATTTCACATGAAGCTAAAATATGTGTTTGGATAAGCTTGCTCATCCTTATGTTAACTCCAGCTGTTCTAAACAGCTGAATAAAAGCAGTTAAATATGAAGTATATTAAATATAATTCCTGCAAACGTTTGCAATGACAATAAGCCAGTTTACACTAAATTATTCATGTCTATACATTTATCATATAAACTCCAGTTCACCTGTCCTGTATGCCACCTTTTTACTAGGTTACCTACATCAGCTTATTAGTGTAAGTGCCCTAATGATAAATTATATTTATAATAATAATAAAGGGCATCTATCCCTTTATCTTTTTTGCAGTCGCTATATTGAAAACCACAGTGTTCTACAAATAAATTAGAATAATTAAAGTAATCATCATTTTGATTGGATAATTGTTTGTAGTCATCTACATTTGTTGCAAAAGCATTATTTATTATAGGAGAGAAACTCGTCACAAAATTGTGAAGGACAGTACTTAAAGAGATATGAAACCCAAAATGTTTCTTTCATGATTCAGATAGAGCATGTGATTTTAAACAACTTTCCAATTTACTTCTATTATCAATTTTTCTTTGTTCTGTTTGTATCTTTTGTTGGAAAGCTGGGACGTATGCTTAGGAGCCGGCCCATTTCTGGATCACTATATTAGCAGCACTATTTCCTGCCATGTAGTGCTCCAGATGACTACATAGTTATCTCTTCAACACAGAATATCATGGGAACAAAGCAACTTTGATAATAGAAGTAAATTGGAAACTTTTTAAAAATGGTGTGCTCTGTCTTAATTACAAAAGAAAATGTTTGGGCTTCATATCCTTCTAATGCCAACGGATTTGTAGTAACAAATCATCTAAAAAGGATAACCATGCCCTGGCCATACTCAAAATATTATAAAAACAGAAATACAATTGATATTATTCTCTTCATCTTGCATGATTTTATTTGTTTACAGAGATTTTACAAATCATTTACATTATAACAGGATTAATTTATAATACTTTGGTTTCAAGCAGTATCATAACCATTAGTGAGGACATTATTTACCAATATGGTCTGCATTTAAGAACAAAATAAATGATCTATTAATCCAAGTGCAAAGGTTCAGCAAACCTCTAAATTATGCTATATATGAGGATAACATATTAAAGGGACAGTAAAGTCAAACTTAAACTTTAATTTTAAACAACATTCAAATGTACTTACGTTATCAATCTAAATAGTTTTATTCTTTTATGGCCCAATTCTCAAAAGCTGCTTGGCATTTAGAGTTCAGCTTATGTTACTGAGCATTATATAGTAAAGTAAGTGTTTCTCCTTCACATAAAGAAATTAATGTGAACTTAATGAGATACACAATTGCAAAGGTAAAAATGTCCTTTAAAACAATCTTTGAGGGTCCTCGAAATACTGACACGGCATCTTGTAGAGTCTCGCTAGACCAAAGAGCTTTAGAGACTCAAACATAATCGCCAATCTCTTACAGTTAGCAGCAATCGAGCAGATCTACTTCCTTGTCATTGGTATGGGTCTAGACTAGGGTTACCTCCAAAAAATCTAATGTTTTAAACAATCCATAATTTAACAATCATATGTAGTGGAGGGCTCAGGTTTGATAGTGGGATATCTGATACTGTAGTATGGATTAGTAGGATAACAAATCAGGTGTAAGTACAAAAAAGATAAATAGGAGGGAAACCCAGTTAGAGACTCTGTGGGTATCTCATTGTTGCTAGCTTACAGAGGATGAAACATTGATGTGGTGGAATCAGGATTATGGTGGGACAATAGGCTCATATAAGAGTTCCTTGGATGTTGGGTATTTCAATAGAGGTTGTAGTTGATATTCATTGAGGGTTGAGTGGAGCATGAAGGAGGTAGATTTAGTAGGGAAGACCCTTGGATATAAGTGGTATAATAAAGTGTGGCCTGTTAGATACTGGGGGTATATTGTATTGGGGGGTCACATAGTGGGGCCTTGTGCACTCTAGATGAGCTGAGAAAAGTTGGAGAATAGGTCACTGTTGGGGTTATTACAGGTTTATCTTGTCACATAGTGGGACTGGCTTGGTTATGATGCCCTATAGAAAGCCAGTAAAGAAAGTCTAACTTTAGAATCTGATATTGAATTTAGTATTTGTACTGACAATTTACTTATTTTAAAAGAGTAGTATATTTATACACTTTTTAGAAGCTCTAAACGAAGGCAAAATAGTATTAAAGGCAGTTTAAGAACTTCATGGACATGAATTGTTACCTCAATAATATAATCCTGGTTCTACACCTGACATAGGACAACAAATACTTTCTTGAGGAGACTCCATAGTTCTTTTAAAATGTCACAACGGCATTAAAGCCCAGTGTTTTTATGACAGCATGGAATGTCTTAACGGCATCTAGGGGTTAAGACCATAAACTTTTGTTCTGAAGGATATTTAAATAAAAATGGGCTAAGCCTGCAGCCAAAGCAGACCTGCTGACATTTTCTATGTTTAAACATAGTTAGGTATTAAAATTCTAATGATAGCTGGGTATAACCAGCTCTTTCAGATACAAAAAATGCACTGTCCCTTCTACCCACCATTGGGAGATTAATCAGTGCTACTGCCTTATGTTTGCATAGCTTTTCTACGAAGAAGAATATGTTCATTATTCATATTTTCAGTATAGGTGGTGGTTTCTATGGGCAAAATAAGCTATTTCAAATATTAAAATAAAGGTTAAAAAGTTGTTTGGACTATTGAAAAGATTTTAAATCAGAGAAAAATTGTAAAGCATAAACTCAATTAATATATAAATAATCAGACAAATATCCTTATATAAATATAATACATTTCCTAGAGCTCAGACTTGTCAGACATATAAAGCTATTCAGGAGTTCTGTCTACTGTAGTCATAAAGCTAATCAACAATTATGACCTAAATCACAATCAATTTGAATTTGCTACACAAATATTGTAGATGATTGGGTGTTTTTTTTATATATGTCAAACAGATTTAGTTATGCATAGTAAAACTACTTTGTAATATGCCTTTAGTATTTATTTTTCCTCTTTTCCATGTAATTTAGCTCTGAAATATGTGGATTTTCTAAATTGCAGAGGTGTAAATGCACACTAGAGACTTTTAAAGGCTCACCCTGCTACATATATTTCATGAATTGCCTTTAAATGATAATTTCTGCAAAACTGGATACTAACATAGTGGAAGTGTCTAGTGTCTGCAGACTCAGGATTCTCCAAATGAGGCAAATGGTGGGCAGATTTTGGCTATTGAAGAATAATTGCAGTCAGAAAGAGAATAATTTGTTTTGCAATGTTAAGACTTGGCAATGCACTACTGGGAGCTAGCTGCTGATTGTTGGCTATTGTTTCACCAGATGTATTTAGCCTAGTTCCAGTAGTGCACTGCTGTTCTGGAGCAGACTTTAAAGGGTAATGAAACTTAAAATATTTATTTTGTGATTCAGACAGAGCTGACCATTTAAAAAAAGGTTTTCAGTTTACTTCTGTTATCAAATGTGTTCTCATGGTGTTCTTTGTTAAATATTTACTGTACCTAGGTAGGTAGTTTGGGCATGTCTGGAGCACTGCATGGCAGGAAAAAGTGTTCTGATCTTGCAAATGTATAACTGAAACTGCTGTCATATATATTGTTACAAACACATGCACACTCCGGAGCTTACCTCCCTGCTTCTTAACACAGGATATGAACAAAGAAAATTAGATAATAGAAGTAAATTGGAAAATTGTTTAAAAATGTATACTTTGGGGCCGACGGACATGATACGCTGTTGGCATTTAACATTGCACAAGCAGTTCTGGTGAACTGCTTGTGCAATGCTGCCCCCTGCAGATTTGCGGCCAATTGGCCGCTAGCAGGGGATATCTATCAACCTGATCGTATGAGATCGGGCGGATTGATGTCCGCAGCCTGAAAGGAGGTGTACAAGTTAAGAAGCAGCGGTCTTAAGACTGCTGCTTCTTAACTCCTGATTCAGGTGAGCCTGAAGGCTCGCGCAGAAACAAGGGCATTCAGGGCCATTCGGCCCTTAATAAATCGGTTGCTTTATCTTTATCATGAAAGAAAAAATGTGGTTTTATTTCCCTTAAATGATGTGCTTAACCCTTTTGCAGTGGTTAAATACATAGGTATATGCAAGCATATATAGCAGGCATATAAGACATTAGAGCATTTCCCTTTGGCACTAAGTGTAAAGCTTTAGAGGTGGGGGAAAAAAATCTGAAGAACATTTATCAAGGACTCAAAGATGAAAATGCATTTGAACAATCTGAAGCAAAGCTATAAAAATATAATAAATGTAAAGTTCCATGTCTGATAAAAAAAGGTTCATTGTAATATTATGAAATAAGCACAGGGTAATTGGAAGTCCTTTTGTTGTTATAGTAACAGATTAGACTCACTGTATGAACAGGAGTACAGCTGCCTAGTCAAGAGCTACATTTCTATTTGGAACGGCAACGGGATTGGAACATCATTGACATTGAACACAGCCAAGAGCCATAAGCTAATATTATAATAAACCAACAAGGAGCAATAAAATGGAGGTTTTAACCAGATACAGAGCTATGCAGTAGGAAGTTGACAAAATGAACATATGATCTACAACATAAATTACCAAATAGGGAAGATTCAGAGGACAATATTATAATACAAGACTGACAAAATAAACCAAAGCAAATAAATAAAAAACTATGCAATGATTAGATAGATAGATAGATAGATAGATGATAGATAGTAATACTCATCTTGCTTCACATTAAGCATTAAATACAGAAAGTCATCAGCATTTTAAGAAAGGCATGCTTACTCAGAAACAGCTATATGTATATTATGGGCCAGAATACAAGTGGAGCGCTATATATTGATTTCATGAAAGCACTGGTATTACAGGTTTTCAGCAATGTAAACGGAACCTCTCTATACTGGCTGAATTCATAACATCTTTACATTAATTGATACGCACAGTTGGTGCCTTCTTTTTTATTTCCTTTTGTTGTATCCGGAATCAGTCCTTATAGTCGATGAAGAGGAGGGGCCTTTGTCAAACACATATAAGAGGAATACCTAATGAGCACCCCTCATGGTGAAAACCTTGGATTGACTTTTATTATATCAATTTCTTTTTGGACTTTATGCTACATTGGCAACTATATAATGCCTTTAGAGTTATAGGGGTCAATTCAGGCTCGCCGGAAATATAAGTTATGAAGCAGCGGTCTAAAGACTGCTGTTCCATAACTTGTCCATCTGCTCTGAGGCCGTGGACAGAAATCAACCCGATCGAATACAATCGGGTTGACAACCCCTGGCCGTGAATCTGCAGGTGGCGGCATTACACCAGCAGTTCACAAGAACTGCTGGTGCAATGAAAATGCCGACAGCGTATGCTGTCGTCATTTATCGATGTGCAGCGGACATGATACGCTACATCGTATCATGTCCGCTCGCACTTACATAAATCTACCCCTAGGTCTAAACATTCACACCAGTGTATACTGTTGATTTGTTTTTTTGTTAAAGTGAAGGTAAACTTTGATGAATGAAAGCCCGTTTTTAAAAATACTTTCATTCATCAAAGTTTACAAATCAGCTGTTTTGATTAAAAACTTACCTTTTTTTCTTTTCACAGCCAGAGCAGCTTCCCCCTCCTGGAAATCCTCTATTCACACGTCATCAATGACTAATACGGCTTCCTCCAATCACAGCATGGCCTCAGGCAATGACTACCCTGGGTGGAAAGCCGTTATTGGAGGAAGCCGGATTAGTCATTGCTGACGTGTGAAGAGAGGATTTCCAGGAGGGGGAAGCTGCTCTGGCTGTGAAAAGAAAAAAAGGTAAGGTTTTAATCAAAACGGCTGCTTTTTAAACTTTGATGAATGAAAGTGCCCCTGTTTTTAATAGTATTTTTAAAAAACGGGCTTTCATTCACCAAAGTTTACCTTCACTTTAACTATCACCTTTGATATTCTCAGCTTTAGTATAACAGCATTAGCGCCTTCTAGGTAATTGTTTGGTATTGCAGTGAAACTCAGAGCTATGTGGCTCTTGGAATTGTATTTTTTTTAACAGAATAAAAAGACTGGAGTTGATACAGTGTTGTACTATGAAAGTGTTTTCTTTTCTTTTTTAAAGAATTTGGATTTTTGAATGGTCCTTCAATAAAGAGAGATTTTGGTAAAATTATAAAAACACTTTGGTGATTGTATATATTTTATTCAAAGTACACCATGTATATATCACTGTTTTGAATTATTCATGGTTGTTTGTGACACTATTTTTAATTATAAAAAAAATACTACTTACATTCTGAATAAAACTTTAAAAAAAAAATAAGCTAAAGATTGAATGATTACAAAGTTGCAGTTATTGATACAGATTAATTAAAATCCATTAGTGAATAATAATAATACTGAATATCTTATTGAAAAAAAAAACACATTTTCTGCAACATTACAAATTTAAAATTGTGTAGTTCAAAGAGATTTCTTTCATCAGATGGTAAGAGTCCACAAATCATTACATGTGGGAAATTCCCCTCCAGAACACTCGGAGATGGCAAAACACACCAAACACACCAGAGCCCCAAACTCATTCCACTTGCCATGTTCCTCAGTCATTTTCGTTTGCCTCCTTAATGAGCAGTGGGGTGAAGTTCAGATCTACTTGTTATTGAAAGGAGTTGTTCTAACAGATCTGAGGCAGAGTTCCTCCTTGCAGTAACCTGTTGTTCAGAAGGGTATAAATGGAGTTATCATCCAGGCAGTGAAAGGTCTTTTCTCAGCGAGAAATGTCACAGGTCTCCCAGGTGAAATGTGGTCTTGTCCGCCAATCCCCTATTCTACAGTGAGATGCTCCTTGTGGATCCATAGCCCTGCCCAGGTGAAATATGGACTTATCCAACAATCCCCTGGGTTGCAGATGCTTTTTCTGATTTATATCCTTGGCATCGTGCTCGCACTACCTAGAATAAGCTAGTCTACTGGAAGCAAGTTGCTTAGGCTGAGGTAAGCACAGTGGACAAAGGTGCTGTGACGTAAGTGCTTGGTCCTTCATAGCATATTGGCTATTAGTGGGAACAACTCATGCTCCACATAGTCTGGGAACATATATTTGTACACCATACACCTTATACTAGCAGTTTATAGAACTTTTGGACACTTTTTAAAAACTTTGTTTTGTAAGGTTACTGTTGCTTCAAATTTAGCACGGTCAGTTTAGCCTATTCAGAAGCTATTTTTGCACTATGCCCCATGGGCCAGATTACGAATGGAGCACTAAGAGTTACGTGCGTAGGGCAAGAGATTTAAGAATGGACACATTCTGGATTGCTAGCTATGCTTGTCCTTGGAAGCTGGAGAGAGGTGGGGGATTTAGATTTAGGTTAGGTTTATAGTTCTTCTTTTCTTTCTTTCTTTCTTTCTTTCTTTCTTTCTTTCTTTCTTTCTTTTCTCTGGTTTGCTTTCTTGTCTACTTGTAATAGAATATATACTATTGATTTATTTCCATCCGTGTTATATCATTACCATTAAGTTATATCAGGTGCTGTATAACATGTAGACTATGAGGCCTATTTATCAGGATCAGGTCCGACAGACATCGCTGAATGCGGAGAGCAATACGCTCTCCGTATTCAGCATTTCACCAGCAGCTCACAAGAACTGCTGGTGCAACGCCACCCCCTGCAGACTCGTGGCCAATGGGCAGCCAGTAGGGGGGTGTCAATCAACCCGATCGTACTCGATCGGGTTGAATTCCGGCAATCTCTGTCCTCCTACTCAGAGCAGGCAGACAGGGTTATGGAGCAGTGGTCTTTAGACCGCTGCTTCATAACTGCTGTTTCTTTCGAGTCTGAAGACTCGCCAGAAACACGGGCCCATCCATCCAGAGCTTGATAAATGGGCCTCTATATGTGACATGTGTTCTATAACTTTTTTTTTGTAACGATAATGGATTTATGTTTATAGTATGCAGTAATATTACTGTAGGATGATGCGTATGATGTATGGAAATGTTTTAATTACTGGTTTCTAGTTGTTTATTATTTTTTAATATATACGGAATACTTAAAATAAAAATCATTATAAAAAGAAACAAACAGTTATGCATGAGCAATAAGGGGTTTATTGCAGGTGTTTGCACTCGTCGGGTTTATGAGTTGAAAGTTAACACGATTGATTGAGCGCAATCTTGATTTACATTAGAATGATTACCACATCCTCAGAGCTCTGTTTAGCTGTTTTGAGAAACAAAAAAGTGTCACAAAACACATAAAAAATACATTACAGGGAGGCGGAGCGAGCGGTCTGTCAAGATGGCCGCCAAACACTAAAGCTCTCAAGACAAGCCGGGAGCTACCAAAGTTATCATTAGCTATTCAGCTCTTTTCCTAAAAATTACGACATCTCTAGCCGTCTGAACTAAGCAGGATCATATTGATACCTTTTGGGAGACTTTTATTCCCATACCGGAAGAGATACGAGATACGCCGAGAGGCGGAGGCCTCACAGCCAGTGACGCAGCGGGCCGACGACGGCCGTGTATACAGAAGCTCGGGCCTATGACCGATCACCACCGGGCTGATGTGGCTCACCACTCACCACATATACAGCACTACCGCGGATCGCAGCAGCATTAGGAGAGGATTCTCTGAATGTGACAGAGACGGCTGCGGCTCCGGTGTGGATGACCCCCTCGCTCCGGTGTACGGAGGATATCTGACTAACATTCGCTCTGGATACCAGTAAGCAGCAATTACCAGATGGAGACACATCTTTTACCCTAATGAGTAGTATGAGAACAATATTATACCATAATAACCGGGGGATATGAACTGTGGCGGGCCTAGATGACACACATCTGAAATCACATTATAGAACAGTGGGGCCCCCCTGCATAAAAGGACAGCAATTTACTACACAGAGAGACTGTAGCATACCTGCAGGACATAAAAGCACTTGCTAATCCAAAAAGCCTTGACGATAACAACCCTGCACTGTCATCTTTTACAAGGTTATAACGTTATTCTGCACAATAAGGGCCACTTTAGGACTTTATATCAGGAGCCCACGAGACCTACAAATGGCGCAGAACACTACATACAATATCTCCAGTTGTTTGGAAATCGGCAAGTGATGCTTCATATTATTGCTTAAGATCTATATGATCTCTAAAAGGGTATCAACCCCTTACTACATGTGTATTATTGAATATGCTTGAAAGGAATGCTTATAGATCAGACAAGAGCCAAACAGTGTTCCAAACTGCTTTCTAGGCCCTGAGCCTATCATTAGCCACTCAGCTCTTATACCACTATTATAAATCTACCTTCTGAACCCCGGAAGGCCCCAATGGACATTTTTATTACAACACCTAGATCAGAAAAGAAAGAGTTCTACATAATTCGGTCCTACAACAAAACTACAACAAATACTGACTTGTTGAAAGAACATAGCTTCATCGAGCTTATAGGCCCTGCCTCAGTCCCCTCCCATTTCCCGCTGTCTTCAATGTCAGTGGGTCATATCCACTCTCCCTTTTCCGAGATCGCTCTAGAAGAGTAAAACCCCTGGGGAGTGAGGCCTCCTTATCTACCGCAAGCCTGTCTTTTCTTTCTCAAGAACCGCCAAACTAATATCTATATCTGAGAAAATGTCGCAACGGAGACAAGTAAAGTCGGATAAACCGCAGAAAACCCCTCAAAGGCCACAAGAAGCTGTTAGTACCTTTTTCAAGCAAGTGGATAAGAACAGACACAAAAACAACACGGCCCCCCCGCTCTCATCTGCACCTGATGATAATGAGGGCTGCTCTGACAGCTCCAGCAGCTCTTCACATCAAACACCTGAAACTGCAGCTGACCCACCCATTACCTATAAGACCATCAAAGCTTTAATAGACCAAGTTAAGGTTTGCATAAAGGAGGAATGTGCAGACTTGAAAAAAGACATCCTGGATTTGGGCCGCAGAGTAGACTCACTTGAGGAGCATGAATATGTCTTTTCGCAGAAGATAGCTGATTTGACTTCCAAAGTCTCACACCATCACCAAAATTTCGTAGACATGGAAGACAAAATAGACAACCTCGAAAACCGCACTAGGCGCAATAATTTGCGCTTTCGAGGCATTCCTGAAACAGTCCAAAATAATGAGATACGAGAATATCTACAAGGTCTTTTTTCTGAAATAGCCGAGAAAGGAAATATGGAGCTGACGAATGTTACTCTAGAAAGAGCGCATAGAGCCCTGCGCCCCAAACCTGATGAGGACTCTCCACCCAGAGACATTATTGTCAAATTCCAAAATTATCAACACCGAGAAGATATCTACAACATGTCCCGAAAACAACAATCGGTGTCATACCAAGGGCACCGTATACAGATCTATCAAGACTTATCTATAAGGACACTGCAAAAAAGAAGAGATTTTTCGTTTCTGACACTCCATCTTAGGCAACTAAGGATCCCTTATAGATGGGGATTCCCTACCTCAGTGATCTCCATGAAAAATGGGAAGAAATGTGAATGCCGATATCTGTCTGAAGTTGAAAAATTCTGCCATATGTTGGCAATCCCAGTCCCAACCGGAGACATGGATGTACCTCCGCAAAATCCAACGTCAGGAAGACCAGCCTATAAGTCACAAAGAACACCTGGAGTGACAAATCCATCAAGTCAACTTAAAAGGAAGCAGATCAGCCCTGTGGAATCTGACTTAATACAACCAGGCTGACCCCACAAGGATCTCATACCCCATACTCTACTCTGGGCCTAGCCCATCACATCTGGTTAAATTGGACATATCCTACCAAGGACAGATCTCCAGAGATTGACCCCCACTAGATATACACAACAGGGGGCTAGAACATTATGTAATGCCTTGATTACAGAACTATGTGGCAAGTATACCTCCTGTTAGTGCCCTCCGGCACTGCTGACAAGATGACTGTATGTATATCTAAACTGTTTAAGGTTGTTGTTGTTTTTGTCCTTTGTTTTTTCTTAGGCTTCTACAAATTGCAGTTCCTCTTACCTATCACACGTTAACAAAATATATAGGTAAGGAAAGCTCTCATAGGACCAATTGCCGGATTTTAGAGGTCAATGAGCTAATTACCCACAGTTCTTGTTTATTTTATACTATTACCATTAGATGGATAAGGGCTATTACGCTAGTATAATAGCTAGACAAAGAACCCGATAGTTTGAATTACCGTTGTTATACACTCAGCATTAATATGTGAATACACACTCTTGAAATGTTTAATCAAGGCATAGGAAATTAACCCCTGATTAGAGAGGTCTTCAATAACTGTATGACATGTACCTTAGTTATAACTAAACTTTAATTTTAATTAATTGTTATTGCAATATATTTGTTGAGCTGAATATAAGATGCGCTATGTGAGTAGCCACCAGGCTTGTTAACCAGCCTCACCTGTTGAAAGTTTTTCAAGTTTATATATTCTTTTATTAAATACAATCATATATATACTATTGTCTGTGAAGCTGACAAACACTATATACCATTGAGTTTTGTCCTCTACTTATAACCTACTTAGACATTACTCTCCCCTCCAAGTTCCCTCCTTTTTCCCTCCTTTTCCCCTCATCCTTCTCACATCTGCTATAGGTAAACACTGAGCATAAACTCCTATATTCATCCACCTCGCCTATAGATTCCACACAGTAAGAATGAACACTGTGACTATAGCAAGCCAAAATGTAAAAGGATTCCTATCCGCTGAAAAACGCTCTATAGCATACTTTGACTTTTATAAAAAGGGCATTGAGGTAGCCATGTTACAAGAAACACACTTTAAGAGACGAAATGAACCCCGCTTAGCCACACGTTACTTTGACAAGCATTTCTTCAGCTCAGGGTTAAGTAGAAAAAATGGAGTATGCATATCAATCAAGCGCAATGTTCCCTTTGAATTAATGCAAAAACATTCAGACAAAGATGGGAGACTGTTAATTTTAGTAGGTTTGTGCTACGGCGCCTTAATCACCCTGGTCAATGTTTATGCCCCAAATAGACCCACACCCAGGTTCTATAAATCGGTCATAAATACCATTCTAGATGTCTCAAAAGGTCCCATCATCTTAGGAGGTGACCTCAACTTCACTATGCACCCTTCTCTAGATAACTCCACAGGGAAGTCATATCTCAGTAACAAAATTCTAAAAGCCAATTTGTACGGCCTTATGCTCAATTTCCCTGTTCGATACCTGGAGAATAGCGCACCCCACACAAAGAGACTACACATTCTTTTCCCACCCACAACATTCTTACTCTAGACTGGACTATATCCTTTGTAGCCAGACACTTCTAACTAACCTTATACAGTCTAGGATATCACATACCCCATGGTCTGATCATAGCATGGTTCTATCTACTTTCCAGTGGTCTACTAAACCGATAAACACTTTTAACTGGAGACTAGATGAAACCATCCTGACGAATCAGGAAACGCTGGAAAAACTAACAGAAGAGACTGACGAATTTTTTACTCATAATAAACCTGCAGACACATCTGCAAGAAACAATTGGGAAACGTACAAATGTTATATTAGGGGCTTCCTAATAAAACATACAGCTAAAATACGCAAGATGATGAAGGCCCAAGTAACATCATTGACTGACACTTTAACCACAGCTGATAGGTTACATAAAACTGACCCAACCTCAACCCAAAAACTAATAGATCTCGTCTCAGCCAGAGAAAGCCTAAATAAATTTTTAACCCAACAAGCCCACCTTAGGGCCTTAACTACTAAAGCCAAATTCTTTGCAGAAAGCAATAAAGCCGGGAAGCTTCTGGCGAGATCACTTAAAAAGCAAAAATATAATTCATTCATTAGATCTATTTCACACCCCTCTGGCAGGATGGTGAACAAACATGAAGAAATTGCCGAAACATTCGTATCCTACTACACTAAACTTTATAACATTAACCCCAATATAACCCAAGATTCTAGCAATAGTATAACGAGCTATCTTGCCACTTTAGAGACCCCTATCATAACAGAAGATGATAGTCATGCCTTAGACGCCCCTATTACCACCCAAGAAATTCTCAATGTCATCAATGCACTCCCTAATGGGAAATCCCCTGGACCGGATGGGTTAACGGCTAAATTTTACCAACTATTCCGATCACAAATGTGCCCACCCCTGCATGCATTATTTACATCTATAGACAAAGGAGAAGCTTTTTCTAGCTCCCTACTAGAAGCTACAATCACTGTACTCCCAAAGGCGGACAAGGTGGGCACCCTGGCGGGTAACTATAGACCCATATCTCTTTTAAATATAGATATAAAGATTTACGCAAAAATTTTGGCTAATCGCCTTAATATGATCCTACCAAAAATTATACATCCAGACCAAGTGGGATTTGTCAAGGGTAGAGAGGCTAAAGATAATACAATCCGTGTCCTGCATTCCTTACAAGCTTTGCATGATAACAAAACCCCCTTGGCGCTCTTATCAACTGACGCTGAAAAAGCCTTCGACAGGGTCAGCTGGCAATTCATGTGGGGGGCCCTGTCGAAGTTTGGCTTCTCTAAAACCTTTATCGATAGAATACAAGCGCTATACTCTACCCCACAAGCCAGAGTACGAGTAAATGGAACTATATCCCACTCCTTTCCAATTACCAATGGAACCCGCCAAGGGTGCCCACTGTCCCCACTACTGTTTGCTCTAACCATAGAGATTTTGGCTATCAAGATCAGAGATAACAAAGATATATTAGGCCTACCATTTAACCAAATTAATCAGAAATGTTTGCTATTTGCAGACGATGTGATTTTTACCTTACGATCCCCTTCTACCACTTTACCCGCCTTGCTACAAATTCTAAAAGAATACGGACGGGTCTCTAACTTCTCCATTAATATGGAGAAGTCGGGAATCATGCTATTAAACTCCCCTAAAAGTGATATAGACTTTGTAACCCAACAAACATCATTCCAAATTGTTGATAAACTTAAATATCTAGGCCTACTGATCCCACACAATCACCAAGATTTATTTAGTATTAATTATCTAGGCCTCCAAAAATCAGTGAATGCCCTGCTGGAGGGATGGCATAGACAGGGTCACCTATCGTGGATGGGTAGAATTAACACTGTGAAAATGATGATAATACCAAAATACCTATTTCTATTCCAGACGCTGCCGATGGCCCTGCCAACCTCATTCCTAAAAACCCAACAAAATATGATTAACTCATTCATATGGTCCTACAAAAAACCCAGAGTTGCCCAACAGACACTATATATGCATAAAGAAGACGGTGGGCTCAATGTCCCAAATCTCCTAAACTACTATAGGGCTGTCCACTTATCCCGAGTGATCTCGTGGTCTCATTCCGCTGACTCTGCCCTATGGATACAAATTGAAAGCTCTCTCCTGGAGATCAGATCCATGAGAGACGTGGCGTGGCTGCCCAAGTCTCAAAGACCTCAGCTAGCATACCGAAATAACTATGTTAGAGCCACCTTAGAAGTGTGGGACCACGTGATAACACACTTTGCAGACATATCCACTTCTGTTTCCCCTCTCTCCCCACTATTGAATAATCAGACTTTCTTACAGAATTCCTTTTTCTCCCATGTGAACAAAGAGGAACATTTACACAACCTACCTATTTATCTACTAGTGGAATCAGGGAGGATTAAGGATAGATCAAAATTACAAGAGGAACTAGGGACACCTTTTCATAACTGGTACTCATATCTTCAAATAAGACACGCGCTTTCAGAAAACGCATTTAAAGCTAATATATTTAGATCACTGACTACTTTCGAGAAACTATGTATAAACCCCGAGTGCAAAAAAGCCCACCTATCGCTAGCCTATAAATTACTAAGACGCAATTCCCCGGTTCAACACCCCTCTTTTATTATGAAATGGGAATCAGAGATGATAGATAACTTCACTGAGGAAGAGTGGAGAAATGGCTTCAGAATGACACACTCTGTCTCAACCTCCTTGTTCATATCTGAACTGAATTATAAAATACTCACCCGATGGTACTTAACACCCCAGCGCCTTAGATATATTTATCCCACTGCTTCACCAACCTGTTGGAGACGCTGTGGAGAACTGGGGACAATGACCCACATTTGGTGGGGGTGCCCCCTCTTATCAGAATTCTGGCAAAATATAGAGAGGTGTACTAATAAAATCTTAGGCTTAGAAATCACCTTGAACTCTAGAATTGTATTGCTTAACATGATCCCACCAATACACTGTCTGTATCGCACGAAACTCCTCAAATTGATGTTAGCCTGTGCAAAGAGACTGATACCCAGACAGTGGAAGACGCAAAACATTCCAACACACACACAATGGGTTGTAGAAGTAGGACACGTACTGAAACTAGAAAAACAACATTATTATTATGTGGGAAAACCAGACCCCTTCAATGATATGTTCTTTATTTGGGAACAAGGACTCTATAAACTAAAAGAAGACAGAGAAATCTAAAACACAAAATAAAGACAATCTAGAATTCTACCTTCATTTCTGAACTCTACATACCCCTCCAGCACCCTACCATTCCCTCCCCCCTGATCCTCTCCTTCCTCCCTCCCCCTCCCTACCCCACTGCCCTGTGTAAAGGAGACACTATTATAGGACAGCTTATCAGCAACCAAAGATTGATTGTATTCTCATTGAAATGTATGTTTTTCATGCAATTTTATTTTCAGGATATACCACAGCCTTCTATAAATATACCACTGATCATTATTTTCTGAAACTGCAATTATACACTGTTTCAAATGTTGAATGTAAACTTATCTTTTTTTTTTGTCATATGTATTGTGTTGAAACAAAAAATCAATAAAAACTATTGAATCAAAAAAAAAAAATACATTACAAAGTACAGTTACACTCATAATAACACAATCTATTAAAAATTTTAAAAAATAAGTATTGCATACAAACTGCGGATCAGGTCCGCCAGACCTCGCTGAATACGGAGAGCAATACGCTCGCCGCCTTCAGCATTGCACCAGCAGCTCACAAGAGCTGCTGGTGCAACGCCGCCCCCTGCAGACTCGCGACCAATGGGCCGCAAGCAGGGGGGTGTCAATCAACCCGATCGTACTCGATCGGGTTGTATTGTGGCGATGTGTGTCCGCCTGCTCAGAGCAGGTGGACAGGTTATGAAGCAGCGGTCTTTGTGACCGCTGCTTCATAACTGCTGTTTCTGGTGAGTCTGAAGACTCGCCAGAAACAGGGGCCATCAAGCTCCATACGGAGCTTGTTAAATAGAGCCCAAAGAGTTTAACATAGAGATACATACATATACATCTCTAAAGATGGATATGTATGTATATATATATATATATATATGTGTGTGTGTGTGTCTACATATGTATTTGTGTATTTATATGTGTATTTATGTATTTACAGACATAAGTATATATAAAACAGATAAATGCATACATTCACATATATAGACATATATAAGTACATTGGAGCCCTTTGCAGTTAAGTAGCTGAAAACATGAAAAATCATATTTATGCCATATTCATACTTAATAAAGGTTTTAACTATGTATTTACTCTAAATATTTCACATTCCAATGTTCTACACATTACAGAATATGTTCTAAGAATTTATAAATAGATATTCCTATATACAGTATATATATATATATATATATATATATATATATATATATATATATATATATATATGTTTATATCTATACCTATATATAATCAAGTATATATATTTGCAGCAGCAATTCATTTTCAAAATGTCCCCCAATTGCCCCCAAATAAACAGTTATGAGGGCTTAAAGTGAGCGGCTGTGGGGCGAAAAAAACCGGCACTGAAAAGTGCCTTTACATTGTGGTCTATAGGGACTGTGTGTTCCCTGTAAATATATATGTATATGCTTATATACATATAAATTTATGTGTTAATATGTGTATTTACACATATAAACCCATAAATATATATTCATATACATATATATTTACACTTTGCTGCTCGACTTACCCCCTTCACTGCACTAAGTTTTGTGCCGTGTATGACGGCATCAGAGTGAGGCTCCCATTAGAGCCTATGGAAGAATGCTCGCATTACGCTTTAATTGTAATACCAACGCACATTTGCGTGTGCTGAAATTACTGAGTGGAGCGCGAATATTGCACTTGCATAAGCTATATTTTGCACTCCACATGTAATCTGGCCCAATGACAGCAGTGTTTGCAACAATGTATAACACTGCAACAATATTACAAAAATTGCTGCCATCAAGTCCTAAAGACGTATGCTCCTATGAGCCTACCTACATTTTATCTTAAACAAAAGATACCAGGAGAACAAAGTAAATTTGCTAATAGAAGTAAATTGGAAAGTTGATTACTCCTAAATTCATTAACTCCTTAATTAATTAACTGTATGTTACAGGAGCCGATCAGGCAGATGAAACAACGTAGTGTAGGGTTAATGAATTTAAGAGTAATCTTAATTAATTTGGATATTAAAAATAATGGCGAAGTGGAGACAAGCTTTATTTAATTTTGATTACATAGTGACCTTTACTGAAAAAGTGAAAGAAACGCTTTATTTATATCTTATTGAATGAGAAATGATGCCATGCACATATCCATGGCCGTTTTAAGAAAAAATGCGAGGACTAAATCTCCCCTCCTTCGATATTTGCTGCCTCGATGTGCGCATACTTGTAATTACACAATCGTACACATTTTTTTGAAATATATATGGAGTGCGACTACGTAATTGTGTGTATGCGCACACAGAGGTAGCAAATTGCGACAGAACCCCGGCTGCATTGCTGTGTAAGCAGCTGAATCAAATGTATATATCTCTTTGTGAATAATAATATGTAAACTAAATAATAGATGTGATTATAAAAATTAAATATTTATTAAATATATAGTAAAAATGGATGGTACTGATTCGATATTTGCTACAATAGTGTTTTCAATCTTTGTTAAAAGCAATATATGCTAAAGACAATATGCTAAAAGCAATATATACAATATATGCTACAATATAACACTCTAAGTCATTCGTGGGAAACCTTTATAAAAGTGTTTAGCTGCTTAGCAAGTGTGCTTGTAATCAGCGTGTTTTATACGAACGCAGGTATTTTATAAAGCAATGTGACAGCTAATGTAACAAATGTAACAAATAATGTAATGTAATTTTTGGATAAAATTAAGAAATGAGTGCACTTCTGCTCATTATAACACAACGATGCAGTTTAGACACCGTGTAATTATAACATGGTTTTACAAGCTTGAAAATGCTTGAAAAAGGCCGATTTATATGGCTGAAATGAGTAACTTGACTGCTGTCTACATTTGGAGAAGGACAAACAGAAACTTTCTGGCCACATCAAGGACCCGTAGGACCGCAGAGCCAGAACAGCGCCACAGAACAACTCCATCTATAATCCAACAAAGACCCATCGAGTTTGCCGGTTTCTAAAAAGCAAAAAGAAGGCTCCAGGACTGGCCTACAAGGTAATACACTCACAGCAGAAACTAAATGCACAGACAAAGAAGACTTTTGCTTAAAGAATAACGGGAAACTCTCACGGACTACATACGGATTACAAATACCAGTGAAGGGGATTTCCCCCAACTGCCCCGTTGTGTTATAATGAGCATAATTGCACCCATTTCTTGATATTATCCAAAAAGGTCCCTACATTATTTGTTCTATTTGTTACATTAGCTGTCACATTGCTTTATATAATAGCTGCGTTTGTATAAAACATGCTGATTACACTGTGTTATAATTACATCGTGTCTAAACTGCACCCTTGTGTTATAATTAGCATAAGTGCACCCATTTCTTAATATTATCCAAAAAGGACCCTACATTATTTGTTACATTTGTTACATTAGCTGTCACTTTGCTTTATATAATATCTGCGTTTGTTTAAACAAGCACACTTGCTAAGCAGCTTAACACTTTTATAAAGGTTCCCCACAAATGATTTAGGGGCCTATCTATCAAGCTCCGAAAGGAGCTTGACGGCCCGTGTTTCTGGCAAGTCTTCAGACTCGCCCGAAACAGCAGTTATGAAGCAGCGGTCACAAAGAGTAGGCGGACAGACATCGCCGGAAATTAACCCAATCGAGTACGATCGGGTTGATTGACACCTCCCTGCTGGCGGCCCATTGGCCGCGAGTCAGCAGGGGGCGGCGTTGCACCAGCAGCTCTTGTGAGCTGCTGGTGCAATGTTAAATGCGGAGAGCGTATTGCTCGCCGTATTCAGCGATGACTTGCGGACCTGATCCGCACTGTCGGATCAGGTCCGCAAGACTTTTCTTATATGCCTCTTAGTGTTATATTGTAGCATATATTGCAGATAATGCTTTTAACATATTGTCTTTAGCATATATTGCTTTTAACATAGATCAAAAAAAACTATTGTAGCAAATATTGAATCAGTACCATACTGTTTTACTATATATTTAATAAATATTTTATCATCACATCTATTATTTAGTTTCTTGCAGTTTCAGATTCAGCTTTTGAGCGCTTTTTTCTCTTTATTCTTTTAAGCATTGCAACACACCTTTTTGATATTTTTGGAGGGAATATCACAGGAGATTTTAGCTTACCCTATTATATATTTTTTTAATTGTATGTTTTATTGAGGTATTTGAGATATACAATATCGATTGAAAATACACATTCAATTGCAAATATTCTGCAGAACACAAATTACATTATACATTGCAGTTCCAACAAATAAAATAACCTTATGACTATCATCATCATAACCTAACATGAACTATTAATTTAGCACAAAAATAAACTTTATACACAGATATAGCAGATACCTCATTTTTTTTCTTTATATTCTCTAATATATAATCCCCTGAAATCGAATGAAATCACTCAGAAACCCAGTTACTAAGATAAAACAGTATAGAGGAGATAATGATTAGCGCAATGGCCTTTTATAATCCTTGTTATTTAAGCAAATAGACTAACCTAGCATCTTGATATTAGTACTCACTAAAAAGGAAGAAGAAAGGGAAAAAGAAGAGAAGAGAGAAAAAAGAAAGAAAGGGGAGAACAACACTCAGGAGGGGAAAATACAACCGACCCCGCCTCCTATAAAGGAACCTCCAAAATAGGGTAAAACTTCTCCATGACAAAACCACATAGATTCAGTCTAGCCAGAATTCAGGAAAATCTCCTGTCAAGACTGACATACAAAAATAAAAAGTGGCTGTTATTTGTTTTTGACTATCTTTTGTAAGGGATAGTATAATCTTTATCCATTTCTTGAAAAAACTCTTTACAAAAAGTTCCGATCCTTGATTTGGCTCATGCTGTTCTAGAATCTGTATAAAGGTCATTTTAATAAAACTACTTAGACTTGGGCTACCTTTCGATTTCCATGAACTAAAAATAATATTCCTCCCAATCAATATAACCGTATTAATTAACTTAATATTCTCTCCTGGTTGGGAGTTATCATATAAAAAAAACTATATTTGAGGGTGTCAGACATATTGGCTTATCTAAAACTCTATTAAGCCAAAAATTAATTTTTGCCCAAAATATTTTAACCTTGGGACATACCCATATGTAGTGCATAAAATCTGCACTACCAAACAAACACCTGGGACAGGATGTTCTTTCCTCAGGGTACCATTTAGCTATCTTGTCCGGGGATATATACGATTGATTTAAAGGGACAGTCTAGTATAAATTAAACTTTCATTATTCAGATAGGACTTTTAATTTTAATCAACTTTCCAATTTACTTTTATCATCAAATTTGCTTTTTTTCTCTTGGTATTCTTAGTTTAAACTAAACATAGGTAGGCTCATATGCTAATTTCTAAGCCATTGAGGGCTGCCTCTTATCACATGCTTTTTAAATCTCTTTTCAACACAAAGAGACAGAAAGTGCACGTGGGCCATATAGATAACACTGTGTTCAGACACAGGGGGTTATTTAAGATTTAGCACAACACAATGCTAAATTTAAGACAATAGGTAATAAACAGTCACAGTCATGTGATCAGGGGGCAGGAAGAAGGTTCTTAGATACAAGGTATTCACAGAGGTAAAAAGTATATTAATATAACTGTGTTCGTTATGCAAAACTGGGGAATGGGTAATAAAGGGATTATCTAGCTTTTAAAACAATAACAATTCTATGGTAGACTATCCCTTTAAAACACACATATGAGACTCTTTCATAGCCTGTGACTTAGTACATTTATGAATTAGATTAAAAGATTGTTTAATTCTTTCTTCTGTTATGTCAGAAAATTCCTGTCTCCATTTCCTATATATATACCCAAGATTTTCTTCCCCTTTTTTTCTATTACCATGTCATACCAAATAGCAATTAATGTCCACCCAGCACTATAAAGTTTAATTCCCTGATCCACTGCTCCCCACACCCAATTATTCCCATACTTCTCTAGTATCACAAAATAGTATCACCTAATCTGTAGGTAAGCAAAGAACTCTTTGTCTGCCAGATCGAATTCTTGTTTTAAATTTTTAAAAGTTTGAATTGTCCTCAAATTGTGATCTTCTAGTTGATATACATTAGCCCCTTTATTTTCCATTGTTTAAAGATTTTAGTAACTAAACTAGCCTCAAATACAGGGTTACCCCATATTGATAGATATTCAGACACCTGATAATCAATCTGTAATTCTCTGAGCAGTTTATTCCAAGCCCTAATTATATTAAAGATTGTTCTTCAAGCTCTTATTGGCTTTGGAATATCTCTTTCTATCATGTGTAAAAGTCCAACTGGAGATGCCGGAGCCGTCAATTCTGTTTCAATTTGTAGGGGGGACACTAAATTTTTCTCTGTTATCCAGTCCACTGCCACTTTGCACAAACATGCCCAGTTATAGTATTTTAAATTAGATAGTCCTAATCCTCCATATTTTTTATTTTGCATTAATTTATGCAGGGCTATTCTTGCTTTTTTCCCTCCCCAAATAAATTTGGAACATTGCTTATGAAAAGACTTAATATCTCTTTCTTTTAATAACATAGGAATATTCTGCGAGAGAAACAAAACCTTGTGCAAAATTATAATTTTAATCAAATGTATTTTAGCCGATATTGACAATGGAAACTTTGCCCAAAGTATTAACTTCGCAGCAATGGATTCCCACAATTTACTATAATTATTTTCTAACCAAACCCATGGGTTACTACTTATATATATACCTAAATATTTAATATATTCCACTGCTTCCTTGAAAGGGGTATATTCTATGCTGTCCTCTGTTTTGCATAACCAAAGTATCTCAGATTTAGTTATTATAATTTTATATCCGGAAAATGAGCTAAATAATTCTATAATTTTTAATAATATTGGTATATTTTTCTTTGAGTTCCCCAGAAATATCAAAAGATCATCCGCATATAAAGATAAAACTACTTTTTGTGTGCCTATTGCAATACCTTCAAGCTCTTTTCTTAACCCCTTAAGGACCACAATGTACCCTGTATGTCACTGGTCGTTAAGGGTTTTTTCAGGACATAATAGCATAAGTCTAGCAAGAACACGCTATTAATGCACTCCCTCCAGCAGGCTTTGTGGAATAGAGCAGTCTCAGCGCTGGTGGCAAGACCGCGCTATAAAACAATCAAGTCCCAAAAAAAGGCCAACGACATACAGGGTACGTCGCTGGTCCTTAAGGGGTTAAATAAATTGCAAGTGGCTCAATACATAAGTTAAATAGTAATGGGGAAATTGGACATCCTTGTCTAGTCCCTCTGGCTAACCTAAACCTATCTGTCAAAGACCCATTTATAAGTAAAGAAGAGGTAGGTTTGTTATATATTAATTTTATGAAATTACTAAAATGACCCATAATACCAAATTTCCGTAGAACAGTATGTAAATGATCCCAGGAGATCGAATCAAAAGCCTTTTCGGCATCTATGGTAATAATGGGTGCGTCTTTATCTCCCTTCTTCTTATTCTGGTTATGTGTTTTAATTCAAATATTCTCATGTAACACAAGTAGTCGTCTAATGTTTCTAGTGGAGTTTCTACCTTGCATAAAACCTGCTTGATCTTGATGTATCAGAGGGTCCATAATTGATTTCAACCTTGTTGCCAAAATAGCTGTAAGCAATTTATAGTCACTATTAAGCAACGAAATGGGCCTATATGACCCTACCTCTTCTAAATTCTTATCTTTTTTAGGTATTAAATTGATAATTGCTGCCATAAAGTATGGAGAATTCATCTTATTTTGAATATAATATGTATTAAAAAGTTTTTGTAAAACTGGGATAGTCTGATATTTTGTAAAACTCAATAGGAATTTGATCCGGCCCTGGTGCTTTATTATTTGACGCTACTTTAATTGCTTCTGCTATCTCTTCACTTGAAATGGCCATGTTTAAGTTATCCAACATCTCTTTCTCTACCTTCGGGATAGTAATCTCCTTCCAAAAAGTATATTTATTAATAACATTCATATCCTGTTTTGCATACATTTTTTGAAAATAGTTATGAAAAATGTCTTTAATTTTTGAAACGTTGGTTGTCCTCTTGCCCTCCACCATTATAGCATTTATACTTGTCCTCTTTTTTTTGTAGTACCAAGCAATGCCAGCCACTTCATGGTTTTCCCATTGAAGTTAAGAAAGGATGCCTTCTGTTTAATCTCTTGAGATTGCAGCTTTTAATTTAAGAATATATTCCTTTCTGTTTTCCTATCCTGATATTTGTCCCAAAACTTTTTACTTGGATTATCCACATACTTTCTATAACTATTCTTTAATGCAAGGGATAATTGTAGCTCCCTGGCTTTCATTTTTTTTACTACGCCCAATCAACCAAGCCTTTATTTCTCCCCTAAAAAATGCTTTACCTGTCTCCCATAATACTTATATTTTATCCAAATAATTCCTATTAAACATGTCAAAAATCTTTCCATTTAGCCCGCATCCTGTTTTGAAACTCAATATTATTTACTAAATATTTTGGAAAATAAAAATTGTTACCTATTCTATCACTCTGCTCCTTGAGATAAATTGAAAGGGAAATACATTCATGATCTGATATATAGAAATCATTAATATCAGTAGCCAATTCTTTATGTAATAGCCTATCATTAATTAAAAACATGTCTATTCTTGAAAATGTTTTATGTGATTTTGACTCGCAAGTATAGGCTCTAAGATCCGGATTACTGAGTCGCCAAATATCTGTTAGTTTTATTATCTTACAAAAATTGGCCAACACTTTAGATTCTTTATTAAATTGTCTGCTTATTTTCTTTGTCAACCTATCTAACTTAGGGCAACTAGCCATATTAAAGTCACCGGCCACTAACAATTGTGTACCAGAATAATCCGTTAATTTTATTTCCAGTTTTATCCAGAAGTTGTCATCTGTGTAATTTGGCCCATACACATTGCAGATTGTATATCTTTGGTTTGCTATTTCTATCTGTGTAATTAAAAACCTCTCTTCCATATCACACTCTTTAGAGATTACTTTATATTCTATTTTTTTGTTAAAGAGACAAGCAACCCCTTTCTTTCTTCCTTTACAGGGTGTGGCTATCACTTCTCCTACCCACATCATTTTTAACTTGTCTAGCTCTGTACTCTTTAAGTGTGTCTCTTGTAATAAAACTATATCCGGTGCTAACTTCTGAAGTGAGTGTATTATTCTTTTTCTTTTCACTGGTGAAGCTATCCCACCCACATTCCATGAAATAATCTGTCATTTTTGTTTACCCATGTCTTATATAATATAGCAAAAACAATTTGTCATAGAGAAGTTGGAGGCGGGGGGGGGGGGGGAGAGAAAAAACAAACAAACAAAAAAAAAAACATGAAACCTGTTACAAACTGCTATTTATAACTGGCCCTTTAAATGGAAAATTGCCCTGCTTCCCTGGATTTTGGAGAAGCCTATTTGCCAGCCTCCTTCCTCATGACTATGGCCCCTGGAAGATTGTGTCCCTGAGAGTATATTAACTTTTATTGGGTGTGTATGGCCCTTTAAGAACCGTCTGGGGACATATTGTGACTTTGGTGAACAATGCCCCTTTAAGACTATGTCCCCAGACCTGTGAAATGACTTGTCCCTGGCTTTCTCCCACTTGGTTCAGTTTCATTGTGTGCCATTAAGAGTTAAATTTTGTTCAGCTTCAAGAAACCTATTCTAAATACAAGTCTGCTGGGATCAGCTCTAATTAGATTTAGTGATAAACTTTCCCATTGTCTAATCAGACTAGTATTGATAAGGTGGACTGCATTGTTTTATTGTGTGTAATGTTATCTGCTGAAGTAAATGTTGTGGCCTGTCAAAGGGAGTGTCTCTCTATCTAATATCAAATGTGTGATGGGGGATTTTATGCCTCCCCCTGAGAGTGTCCTGTTTGCATGTAACCTCAATAAAAAGCAGGCTGTGTGCTCCAGCACATGAGACCTATGTTGACCCTCTAACTTGAAGCTTTGACTCATGTTTGTAGGATACAGCTTATATCACTACAGGGATTGCTATGTTTTTCATATTCCCTTAGCTACAGGGATTGCTACAGAAGGAAGAGGTTCACCTACTGGAGCCTGGTCGTAGGTCCAGGGCGCAGAGCAGACGGCGAGATACCAGCCCAGCAGCGGTGGTTCGCGGAGTCTGCGTTACTTATGGTGGCTACGCAGCAGTTAGAGTGACTACGGTGCTGCTGCTCCTTTGGTGAGCGCTAGGAGCATCCTTTTCTACGGTCCAACTTCCAGCCAGCCTGGAGGCAACCGTAACATTTGGCGGCAGCGGTGGGATAGCGTCCTAGCGCAAGGAGCTGCACCACAACAGCACTGGTATCGTAGGAAAGTTATTGAGGGCAACGCTAGCCACTGCGCAGCGTCCCTACCTACAGCAGCATGGAGCTGACAAGATACTGGTCAGAACCCTGTGAAGAGCACCTCAACCTGATCCGTCGCTATGAGGGCGCGGATTTCATTCCAGAGGTAAAGAGGCGGCTAGTCCGATATGGTCCAGACCCTGCGCAGGAGGTAGTCAGTCGCCTCATCCGGGAATTGGCTACTGAGAACGAAGCGGCACGAACCTTTGAGCGCCAACTGTGGAGTTTGGGGGTATGGACACCTGCTCTCCAGCGAGAAAATGAGTTACAGGGGGCAGAGACAGTTGGTCCTGTCCCCCAGCAGCAGAGTGAATTGCAGGGAATTGGGAGCCCAGACTCCATTCTCCAGCGGCAGGCTGAGTTACAGGGTGCAGAGACAGTTGGTCCTGTCCCCCAGCAGCAGAGGAATATGCAGGGAATTGTGAGCCCAGACTCCATTCCCCAGCGGCTGGAAGTATGTAAGGGAGAGGAGAGCAGCGACCTCCCTCCCCAGCGGCAGTATACTGTGCAGAGGGAAGAGACAACCAGCCTCCTTCCCCAACCAGAGATACCAGAGGCAGCAGGCCTCATAGACTGGTCCTGGGAGGACCCCCAGCAGGCAGGTTGTGAGGAGTATTTCCTCTTTAAGGCTAAATTAAGTAATCTCAGCTGCAGACCTGGAATAATGTGTGTACCACTATCAGTTTGGCAACTAATACTTATAATTAGTAGCTTTATGTAGAAAGTGGAATTTCTCTTTGAATTCGTATTGTGCAAAGCAGCAATAGTAACAAGTTAAGGCTTGAGATGTTGAACTGAAAGACACAAGACTTTGTAACAGAATAGCGTTAAAATAAACTTCACTTGTTACAAATGTTGGAATGGTTATTTATTAGCAATACTGCAGAGTATGAGGCGGATGGAAATAGTAATAATATGAGATATGAATAGAGCAGTATGAAATTGAACTCTAGCTTACCCTGATCTAAGTTGCGGAACACAATGTGTTAAATCAGAGTGAGATTTCCTTGCAGCGTGTGCGCTGTATCTTTCCTAGAGCTGTGGAAAGCTGTCAGTGTCTGAGAGCGGTTCGGCTGGGAGGCGCTACCTTGCTGTACCTTGACTGACAGCTGACGTCAGACGCTACCGGTGTTAGACTGTAAACCGGGAAGAAAAGAAAGTCTGTGTCTCCGGTAAATGTGCTCACTTCTTCTTAACACCTTTAATAGTTATAGGATCAGTAGCGAATTGCTGGTAACAATTTAGGAGTGTTCCTGGTTCTGAACTTGATCCGGTAGTACAGAAAGTTGCGGAGATGGTTTGCAGGGATTTATGATGAAATGCCGTAATGAGTAAAGAGGTATTAGACTTGCTGAGTTAATGAGTGAACGATCCTGTGATGAATCTTTCAGAGAAAACCACTTGAGAGTGGTAGTAGATAGATTTGCTTAATTAGCAGGAGCTTAGCTTCACAGTGACTTTCCTGAAGTAAGAGACAAAAAACTAAGCACTAGGAACAGGGTGTGGTTGGAATTTAAAGGAAACAGGTAGGAGTTTCCAACATAGGTGGGTGGATACAAGGAATTCCTAACATCTCCCCCACCCAGGAGAGACAGCCGGTGTTAAGGACCTGGACGATCCGGATGTCGGCGGTGGAATAGAGATACCATCTTCGGAGCATGAACATTATGTGAAGGCTCCCAAGAGTCATCATCTGAAGAATAGCCAACCCACCTCACAAGGTACTGTAGTTGATTGTTAGAGAATCTGGAATCCACAATAGATTCAACCTCATATTCCTCCGATTGTGGGCAGGAGACTGACGGAGGCAGGATTGACCCTTGAGTTCTGGTGGATGTATATGGTTTAAGTAAGGACACATGAAATGTCGGATGTATTTTCATGGAATCCGGCAACTGCAGAGTTACAGCGTTGGGGTTTATGATCCTAGTTATGGGGAATGGTCCAATGTATAAGCCGCCTAACTTTTTACTGGGTATCTTGAGTTTAAGATTCCTGGTTGAGAGCCATACTAAATCGCCTACCAAGTATGTTGGAGCTGGTCTTCTACGAAGATTGTAATAATGTTGCTGTTTTTCCTGGGATCTTTTAATATTATCCTGCAATGTTTTGAACACGTCTCTGTGTGTTGTTGCGAAATCATTGGCATTTGGACAGTCAGATGTGATTACATTTGGTATACCAGTTGTTGGGTAGGAATTGGGATGGAATCCATAATTAGCCTGGAAAGGCGACATCTTAGTGGATGCATTTTGTGAATTATTAAAGGCGAACTCCGCCAATGATAAGTATGTGAGCCATTGGTCCTGTTAGTATGAGCAAAAACAACGGAGGTACTGCTCCAACCATTGATTCACCCGTTCTACTTGCCCATTCGTTTGTGGATGAAATGATGTGGTAAGACGGTGATCCATTTGAAGCTGGGTAGTGAGAGACCTCCAGAACCTAGAGGTGAACTGAGTCCCACGATCAGAAGTAAGAACCCTTGGGAAACCATGTAATCTGACTATGTTGTCAAGGAAGAGACGTGCGGTCTCAGATGCGGATAGCAGTTTATGAAATGGAACAAAGTGTGCCATCTTAGTTAGTAGGTCAACTACGACCAGAATGGTATTCATTCCAGATGACACTGGAAGTTCGACAATAAAATCGAGGGAAATGTGATGCCAAGGTTGTGATGGAACGGGTAATGACATGAGATGTCCATAAGGTGGGTGTTTTGTAGCCTTTGATGTTGCGCATATAGCACAACCTTGTATGTAATCCTTAATACTTTTTGCCATTGATGGCCAACAGTAAGTTCTTTGCAGATTTTCCAATGTTCTTCTTTGGCCAGGATGTCCTGCGAGAGGGGACTCATGGTGAAGTTGTAGTAAAAAAGACCTAAGTGTATGGGGTACATACAGCCTTTTTTTATGGTAGAGAAATCCTTCCTGGTCTGGTTCAAGATCGATTCTGCATTGTTCCTGGTCGGTTTTGTAAGACTCCTTGAAAGCTTTTTGTAAGTAAGGTGTTAAACCAATAAATTTATTGGCTGGTATTATAGAAGTGATTTCTGGTTGGTACCCAGGAGGAGGATCTTTTCTTGAAAGGGCATCGGCTTTTCCATTCTTAGAGGATGGTCTGTAGACTATGTGGAAATTGAATCTTGTGAAAAATAGTGACCAACGGACTTGTCGGGATGAAAGCGTCTTGCTTGAGTGAAGGAATTCAAGATTCTTATGGTCGGTGTATATAATGACTGGTAGTCTGGTTCCTTCCAAAAGATGTCTCCAATTTTCTAATGCCTTTTTAATTGCAAGGAGTTCCTTCTCCCCTATGGGGTAGTTAACTTCAGAAGGACTTAGAACTTTAGAGAAGAAAGCTACTGGATGAAGTGGTTCAGTGGCCGATGTTCTTTGTGACAGGATGGCACCTATGGCGTACTCTGAGGAATCTGTCTCAAAAATATACTGTAGTTTAGGGTCGGGAAATCTGAGAATCGGTGCAGAGGTAATGCTCCTTTTTAGGAATTCAAAGGCTGAGGCTGCATCCGTTGTCCAGTGAAATTTGGTCCGAGAACTAGTAAGTTGGGTTAAGGGTTTTGCCAGTTTAGAAAATCCTTTTACAAATTTTCGATAATAATTGGTGAAACCCAAGAATCTTTGGAGATCTTTTTTGTTTCTAGGTGGTTCCCAATCTTTAATAGTCTGTACTTTATCGTCCTGCATGCTGATTCCGTTTGGTGAGATGTTATAACCCAGGAATGATATCGTATTAGTGTGGAACTGACATTTTTATAGCTTTACGTACAGGCTATGTTTTCGTAATCTAGATAAAACACTACGAACGTGTTTTACATGCTCATCATAAGTGTTGGAGTAAATGAGGATGTCGTCCAAGTATATGACGATGCAGACATCCAGGAGGTCTCGAAACACATCATTAATAAAATGTTGGAATGTCCCAGGGGCGTTGCAGAGCCCAAATGGCATGACCAAGTATTCGAAGAGACCATATCTGGTCCTGAACGCAGTCAGCCATTCATCGCCTTCGCGAATCCTTACAAGATTATAAGCCCCCCGTAAGTCGAGTTTAGTATATATGGTGGCTTCTTGGAGACGCTCTATCAGCTCTGGGATCAATGGTAATGGGTATCGATTTTTAATTGTTCGTAGATTAAGTTCTCGGTAGTCGATAATGGGACGCAACGATCCATCTTTATTCTTGACAAAAAACATGCCTGCCCCAGCGGATGAAGTTGAGGGACGGATGAAGCCTTTTCGAAGATTATCTTCTAAGTATGTCTTCAGATGTTCCAATTCTGGAGTTGATAGAGGATATAATCTTCCATAAGGTATCGAAGATCCTGGTTTGATATCAATCGGACAATCGTAAACACGATGAGGGGCTAACATTTCCGCCTCTATCTTACTGAAAACATCAGCGAAGTCTGAATATACCTGTGGGACCTGTGTTTCTGGAGATGGAGTCGAAAGTAATGTAGTAGTATTGTAACATGTATGTCTGCACAACTCGGAATTAAATGAAATCTGTAAAGTTATCCAATCGATACTTGGTTGATGTATTCTACACCAAGAAATGCCTAGAACAATAGGGAAGAGTGGAGAGGGAATAACATCAAACTCAATTAATTCAGTATGACCTGTAGTTGTACGTAAAGATAATGGAATAGTTTGATGTGTAATAGGCCCACTAGCAATAGAGGACCCATCAATGACACGAATGGCTACAGGTATTTGCTTCAACACACAAGGGATTTTATTAAGATTCACAGTAGTAGCATCAATGAAGTTCCCATATGCTCCTGTGTCTATGATGGCTTCAGACTGTAGACTTCGGTGGTCCCACTGTAAAGATACAGATAATTTACAATATGAGTGAGAAACAGCAATGGATGGAGATGTAGAAAAGAAGTAACACTTACTTTTCTTTGTCTTTTGAAGAAGAGGACAATCAGTCACTGAGTGGGAAGGGTTAGCGCAGTACATGCACAGCATGTTAAGTCTTCTGCGAGTTCTCTCCTGTAGAGTTAATGGTGCCCTTGCTAATCCAACCTCCATAGGTTCAGGTGTAGATTTTTGAGCTGAGGATAGTGAGACTGAAGGTGTTGTTCTGGTGAATGTATCCACATGTCCTCTTTCTGATCTCCTCTCCCTTAACCGTCGGTCTATTTGGATTACCAAGGTCATTAGGAGTTCTAGTGTCTTTGGTAACTCGGTGCGGGCGAGTTCGTCTTTGATGTTATCAGCCAATCCTAGACGAAATTGATTTCGTAGTGCAATAGGATTCCATTGAGAATCTCTGGCGTATTGTTTAAACTCGCTAATGTAGTCTTCAACTTGACGTTTTCCTTGCTTCAAGTTGCGCATAGAAGTCTCAGCTGATAGTTGTGAATCTGAATCCAGGTATAGTTCATCCATTTGAAGGAAAAAATCCTCTAGTGAACCCAGTATTGGCTGGTTGGTCTCAAAAGAGGCATCTGCCCATACGCGGGGTTCACCCCTGAGGAAAGAAATAACTGTAAGCACCTTTATTCTTTCGGTGCAATAAGTCTTTGGTTTGAGACTGAATAACAGGATACATGCAGTCTTGAACTGGCGGTACAGTTTTCTGTTTCCTGAGAATGGTTCTGGTAGGGAAACAGTAGGCTCAGGAATGGAATCTGGTTTTTGTGTCATTGAATCTCTAATAATGCGTCTCAGGGACTGGTTTTCAATTTCTAACTCTCTTAAGGATATTCCCATCTGATCAACACGTTGTGATAGAGAGTACACAAATTGTGGAAGGTCTGCTGGATCAGTTGTCATGGCTTAGTTTTTCTGTGAGGAGTATTTCCTCTTTAAGGCTAAATTAAGTAATCTCAGCTGCAGACCTGGAATAATGTGTGTACCACTATCAGTTTGGCAACTAATACTTATAATTAGTAGCTTTATGTAGAAAGTGGAATTTCTCTTTGAATTCGTATTGTGCAAAGCAGCAATAGTAACAAGTTAAGGCTTGAGATGTTGAACTGAAAGACACAAGACTTTGTAACAGAATAGCGTTAAAATAAACTTCACTTGTTACAAATGTTGGAATGGTTATTTATTAGCAATACTGCAGAGTATGAGGCGGATGGAAATAGTAATAATATGAGATATGAATAGAGCAGTATGAAATTGAACTCTAGCTTACCCTGATCTAAGTTGCGGAACACAATGTGTTAAATCAGAGTGAGATTTCCTTGCAGCGTGTGCGCTGTATCTTTCCTAGAGCTGTGGAAAGCTGTCAGTGTCTGAGAGCGGTTCGGCTGGGAGGCGCTACCTTGCTGTACCTTGACTGACAGCTGACGTCAGACGCTACCGGTGTTAGACTGTAAACCGGGAAGAAAAGAAAGTCTGTGTCTCCGGTAAATGTGCTCACTTCTTCTTAACACCTTTAATAGTTAGAGGATCAGTAGCGAATTGCTGGTAACAATTTAGGAGTGTTCCTGGTTCTGAACTTGATCCGGTAGTACAGAAAGTTGCGGAGATGGTTTGCAGGGATTTATGATGAAATGCCGTAATGAGTAAAGAGGTATTAGACTTGCTGAGTTAATGAGTGAACGATCCTGTGATGAATCTTTCAGAGAAAACCACTTGAGAGTGGTAGTAGATAGATTTGCTTAATTAGCAGGAGCTTAGCTTCACAGTGACTTTCCTGAAGTAAGAGACAAAAAACTAAGCACTAGGAACAGGGTGTGGTTGGAATTTAAAGGAAACAGGTAGGAGTTTCCAACATAGGTGGGTGGATACAAGGAATTCCTAACACAGGTGGAGATGGGACCACAGTCTCTCCACCGGCCCTACAGGGATGCTGGGCAGGCGGCCCAAATCCCCAGCGACAGACCCAGCTACAGGGAGGGGAGAGCATCGACCTCCCTCCCCAGCCGGAGTGTGCCTTCCAGGGAGAGGAGACAACCGGTCTCTCTCCCCAGCCGCAGCATGTTCCACAGGAAGCGGAGAGCATCGACCTCCCTTCCCAACGGCCACCGGAGTATCAGGAGGAGGAGGTAAGCCAATCTCCCCCTCCCCAGCTAACTCCTAACTTGGGCCCAGGGTTAACAGTGGAGATGTTAACCCCCACTGACCCCCACGTTCCCTTTGCCACCGGGCAGGACTATGCCCCAATTCCCCCAGGAGAAGAGCTGGCATCAGGACAGAGCGCTGCTGGCCTCTGCCCTAAAGACCCCCTTGTTACAGGTCTGGCCTGCAAACCCCTCACCCCAGCAGAAGCGCTGGCACCAGGGCAGAGTGCCGCTAGCCTCTGCCCCCCAAGTACCATCAGCTATTTGCCCAGCTGCGCCAGGAAGGCAGAGGATACTACACTTTAATCCTATAACCTGGAACCTACAGGCCAGTACTACTTATTGTGGGGGGGCTACTTTGCTGCTAAGGTTTATTTGTGGGTGGGTTGCAAGACTAACTTAGGCACTGACCGACAGAAGGTCAGGTGCCTGGTTAGTCTCCCTCCAAAAGGGGAGATATGTTACAAACTGCTATTTATAACTGGCCCTTTAAATGGAAAATTGCCCTGCTTCCCTGGATTTTGGAGAAGCCTATTTGCCAGCCTCCTTCCTCATGACTATGGCCCCTGGAAGATTGTGTCCCTGAGAGTATATTAACTTTTATTGGGTGTGTATGGCCCTTTAAGAACCGTCTGGGGACATATTGTGACTTTGGTGAACAATGCCCCTTTAAGACTATGTCCCCAGACCTGTGAAATGACTTGTCCCTGGCTTTCTCCCACTTGGTTCAGTTTCATTGTGTGCCATTAAGAGTTAAATTTTGTTCAGCTTCAAGAAACCTATTCTAAATACAAGTCTGCTGGGATCAGCTCTAATTAGGTTTAATGATAAACTTTCCCATTGTCTAATCAGACTAGTATTGATAAGGTGGACTGCATTGTTTTATTGTGTGTAATGTTATCTGCTGAAGTAAATGTTGTGGCCTGTCAAAGGGAGTGTCTCTCTATCTAATATCAAATGTGTGATGGGGGATTTTATGCCTCCCCCTGAGAGTGTCCTGTTTGCATGTAACCTCAATAAAAAGCAGGCTGTGTGCTCCAGCACATGAGACCTATGTTGACCCTCTAACTTGAAGCTTTGACTCATGTTTGTAGGATACAGCTTATATCACTACAGGGATTGCTATGTTTTTCATATTCCCTTAGCTACAGGGATTGCTACAGAAGGAAGAGGTTCACCTACTGGAGCCTGGTCGTAGGTCCAGGGCGCAGAGCAGACGGCGAGATACCAGCCCAGCAGCGGTGGTTCGTGGAGTCTGCGTTACTTATGGTGGCTACGCAGCAGTTAGAGTGACTACGGTGCTGCTGCTCCTTTGGTGAGCGCTAGGAGCATCCTTTTCTACGGTCCAACTTCCAGCCAGCCTGGAGGCAACCGTAACAAAACCTTCTCGGTATAGAGCGCTTATAAACATACATAGCCATTTATTATCTTCCATTCTTTAATATCTCTACACAAACAGAATCATAAAAAACCTATGCTCTTAATCCTAATTATTATTTTTAAGACTATCAATAAATTGCTTGGCATACTGTTTTGTATCAAATATCCTGACTTGTAAAAAACTCTCAGTTTAGCCGGGTATAATATTTTAGCCTGAATGCCCATGTTAATTAGTTGTGTACATATTGGAGCCAATTCCTTCCTCAACATGGAAGTTTCATAAGAAAAATCCTGAAATAAGGAAATTACTTCATTCTGAATTTTAAAAGGAAATGCTTTTCTGTATTGCTTTAGGATTTCTGTCTTGTCTTGGAAGTTAAGGTATTTGATAATTACAGTACGTCTGCCACTTTTGCTCACGCCTTGCTCTCGGGGTTGACAAAATCTATGAGCCCTCTTTACGATCAGAGATGCTGGTATACCCAATAGTTCAGGCAGCTTAACTGATGCAAATTGTAATAGATCTTTATATTCAAGTGTCTCTGGCAGACCAATAACTCGTAAATTATTTATTCGGGCCCTGTTTTCCATCTCGTCTACTCTACTTTGTAGTAAACTAAGTTTTTTTCTTGCTGTCTGAACCCCTGCTCATGAGTAGAGGTTAGGTCTTCTAAATCTGACACTCTGTTTTCTACTTCTGAAATTCTTGCTGCATATTGTCTAACCTCCGTCGAAAGAGCTGCAAATTCTTTGTGTAATTGGTCAAATTGCGGGGTGATCATATCCGTGATTTGTTTTAATAGGTTTTGTGGTTCTGTCCCTGTCATTATGCTTCGTGTATCTATACAATTATCAGTAAAAGATTCGGTATTACCTTTAGTCTTTCTTTCTTTACTTTTGGGAAGCATCCCTGGTGATTTGTCCTTCGTATTATATACAGTATCTATCCATGTACTGTTGGGGGCTCTGATATATTAACAACTAGATCTAGTAACCCAGATAATACTAAAAAAAACTGTGTGTGCAGTGCTGAAAAAAACAAACGGTTCAATAGACAAAATTTCAAATAAGTGTAAATGTGAACAAATAAGTGAAGGGGAAAAAAAAACTTTTTTGGTGACTTCCTTGCTGTTTACTTTCTTATTCCTCCCTTTACTTTTGATGTGATATTAGTATTAGAGCAGAATTCTTTGGGGCATGCCCCGCAAAAGGCCCTTTTAAGGGCTGGTAAGGTAAAAGAGCTTTTCTATTTGTATCATAGAATAGGGTAGGGCATTATTTTGTTATTTTATTAGGGGGCTTAGAGTAGGTGTAATTAGCTTAAAATTGTTGTAATATTTTTATAATGTTTGTAAATTATTTTTTTTATTTTTAGTAACTTAGTTCTTTTTTATTTTTTGTACTTTAGTTAGTTTATTTAATTGTATTTATTTGTAGGTATTTTATATAATTAATTTATTGATAGTGTAGTGTTAGGTTTAATTGTAGATAATTGTAGGTAGTTTATTTAATTAATTTATTGATAGTGTAGTGTTAGGTTTAATTGTAACTTAGGTTAGAATTTATTTTACAGGTAATTTTGTATTTATTTTTACTAGGTAGCTATTAAATAGTTAATAACTATTTAATAACTATTGTACCTGGTTAAAATAAATACAAAGTTGCCTGTAAAATAAATATAAATCCTAAAATAGCTAAAATATAATTATTATTTATTTTGTAGCTATATTAGGGTTTATTTTACAGGTAAGTATTTAGCTTTAAATAGGAATAATTTATTTAATAAGAGTTCACTTATTTCGTTAGATAAAAATTATATTTAACTTAGGGGGTGTTAGGGTTAGGGTTAGACTTAGCTTTAGGGGTTAATACATTTATTAGAGTAGCGGCGAGATCCGGTCGGCAGATTAGGGGTTAATACTTGAAGTTAGGTGTCGGCGATGTTAGGGAGGGCAGATTAGGGGTTAATACTATTTATTATAGGGTTATTGAGGCGGGAGTGAGGTGGATTAGGGGTTAATAACTTTATTATAGTAGCGGTGAGGTCCGGTCGGCAGATTAGGGGTTAATAAGTGTAGGTAGGTGGCGGCAACGTTGGGGGCGGCAGATTAGGGGTACATAGGGATAATGTAGGTTGCGGCGGTGTACGGAGCGGCAGATTAGGGGTTAATAATAATATGCAGGGGTCAGCGATAGCGGAGGCGGCAGATTAGGGGTTAATAAGTGTAAGGTTAGGGGTGTTTAGACTCGGGGTACATGTTAGGGTGTTAGGTGCAGACTTAGGAAGTGTTTCCCCATAGGAAACAATGGGGCTGCGTTAGGAGCTGAACGCTGCTTTTTTGCAGGTGTTAGGTTTTTTTTCAGCTCAAACTGCCCCATTGTTTCCTATGGGGGAATCGTGCACGAGCACGTTTTTGAAGCTGGCCGCGTCCGTAAGCACCGCTGGTATTGAGAGTTGCAGTGGCGGTAAATTATGCTCTACGCTCCCTTTTTGGAGCCTAACGCAGCCCTTCTGAGAACTCTCAATACCAGCGGTATTTAAAAGGTGCGGGAGAAAAAAAGCACACGTAGCTAACGCAACCCTTTGGCTGCAGAACTCTAAATCTAGCGTCTAGGTTTACTTTTTAATTTAGAATAGGGTAGGGATCTTTATTATTTTGGGGGGCTTTGTTATTTTATTAGGGGGCTTAGAGTAGGTGTAATTAGCTTAAAATTCTTGTAATCTTTTTTTATTTTTTTGTAATTTAGTGTTTGTTTTTGTTATTTAGTTTAGTTTATTTAATTGTAGGTACTTGTAGTTAATTGATTTAATTTATTTATTGATAGTGTAGTGTTAGGTTTAATTGTAACTTAGGTTAGGATTTATTTTAAAGGTAATTTTGTAATTATTTTAACTAGGTAGCTATTTAATAGTTAATAACTATTTAATAGCTATTGTACCTAGTTACAATAAATACAAAGTTGCCTGTAAAATAAATATAAATCCTAAAATAGCTACAATATAATTATTCGTTATATTGTAACTATATTAGGTTTTTTTTTACAGGTAAGTGTTTAGTTTTAAATAGGAATACTTTAGTTAATAATATTTAATTTATTTCGTTAGATAAAAATTATATTTAACTTAGGGGGGTGTTAGGGTTAGGGTTAGACTTAGCTTTAGGGGTTTATACATTTATTAGAGTAGCAGCGAGGTCCGGTCGGCAGATTAGGGGTTAATACTTGAAGTTAGGTGTCGCCAATGTTAGGGTGGGCAGATTCGGGGTTAATACTTTTTATTATAGGGTTTGTGATTCGGGAGTGCGGCGGTTTAGGGGTTAATACATTTATTATAGTGGCGGTGAGGTCCGGTCGGAAGATTAGGGGTTAATAAGTGTAGGTAAGGTAGCGGCGACGTTGGGGGGGGGCAGATTAGGGGTTAATAAATATTATGTAGGGGTCGGCGATGTTAGGGGCAGCAGATTAGGGGTACATAGGGTCTACTGCTCATTTCAGCCAAGACTCTAAATAACGGCGTTAGGAAGATCCCATTGAAAAGATAGAATACGCAATTGGCGTAAGGGGATCTGCGGTATGGAAAAGTTGCGGCTGGAAAGTGAGCGTTAGGCCCTTTCCTGACTGACTCTAAATACCAGTGGGCGGTAAAAAGCAGCGTTAGGACCCCTTAATGCTGGTTTTGACGGCTATCGCAGAACTCTAAATCTAGGCATAAGTTTTTCCCAAGAAATTAGAGGACAATTAACGTGGTCACGTGGAAACCAGACATTAAAAGATGTAAAAGTTGCGGTGCCTCACCTTTTAAAAAAGCCTTTTGTGGAGAAATATGTTTAAGGGGAATAGAGGGTAAATGGGGACCATTTTTTATATTAATACAGTGGCAATAACAGGCATATAATAATAGTTTGTGAAGCTGGTAGTTTTGCTTCTAACAAATGATTTAAATAACCGGATGAGCTAATCCTGTTTAAAAGTCTGCCTAAATAGAATGACAGTCTGTTTACCAAACAAATGGCTGAACAGTAATTTAATAGATTATAGTTTTACACAACTATGCTGTACTTATTGTAAGCAGAGTGATTTCTGTGCTAGTGTGTGCATATATTTATATATAAATATACATATATATATATATATATATATATATATATATATATATATATATATATATATATATATGTGTGTGTGTGTGTGTGTAATTTGTAGCATTTTGCACATAATATTATTCACAAAGAGCTATAAGCAGTTGATTGAGTTGAGTTGTTTTAATAACTCTTGGTAACTAGCGCCAGTATAAGAAACCATGATTTATAAATTCGATGGATCGAATATAGAGTTGTAATCCTTAGTGAATAGATATTGAGAAGCATATAAGGAGTCTCAGTATATTTATTTTGTTGTATTCAACAACGATACCATAAGATGCTTATTATTTAAAGGGACAGGAGAGTGAGCAATTGCACTTACTAAAATAAGCACCAACGGTAACAAACAATATTATACTTTGCAGGAGGCATAAGTAAATATAATAAATGAATTGTACTGCCTGGCTGTATATTTCTGTATAATTGGTAAGGAACCTGCAAAATAATTATACAATATTTATAAAAACTAGTCCTAATATTTAAAATTACAAATTATTACCATACATTAATAAAAGGCAGAATAATTTGACCTATATGTAGTAAAAGAGGGTACTTGGGGATTTTACAGACAGAATATGTTCAAAATAAGTTCATATAGGAGGTGTTCATATTAGGGCTCTGCTCATTTATGAAAGGCATCAAGGAATCAAGCAATTAATTTAGGGCCAGATTACAAGTTAAGCGCTAAATATCGCTTTCAAGAAAGCGATATTAGTGCTCCACTTTGTAATACCAGCCCATGCCAATGTGCGTTGGCATTAAAAGTTAACAGCAATGCGAACGCGTTGCTGTTTTTTATTTTAAAAAAAAATGCCCTCTATTTTGATGGCATTTGGGGCACTTTTAGAAAATTAACCAGAGATCAGATTAATTAACCAGAGATCAGGTTAATTTTTTAAATGCTAATTGCTACTGCAAGCCCACAGTAGCAATAACCAGCCACTTGTAATTGTCATGCCACTCCCGTTGCGCTGCTCTGGCTGTTGCTAGGGACATGGCAGTTGCTGTGAGTATGAGGCGATCGTCGCACTTCTATTCCCCCCTCAAGTCAGTTGGATCCTTTGAAGTCCTCCTTGGCACGAATCAGCGCCTATGTACTGAACTCTGCCTGCCTGATCACTCTGCTGTTTAACCCCTCAATTGCTGTATTGCCTTATTGTTACTGAACTCTGCCTGTCTGACCACTCTGCTGTTTAACCCCTGCATTGCTGGATTGCCTTATTGTTACTGAACTCTGCCTGTCTCACCACTCTGCTGTTTAACCGGTGAATTGCTGGATTGCCTTATTGTTACTGAACTCTGCCTGTCTGACCACTCTGCTGTTTAACCCCTGAATTGCTGGATTACCTTATTTTTACTGAACTCTGCCTGTCTGACCTCTCTGCTGTTTAACCCCTGAATTGCTGTATTGCCTTATTGTTACTGAGATCTGCCTGTCTGATCACTCTACTGGTTTACCCCTGGACTGGGTGTTATTATTGGCATAGTCACTGGGAGGTAAGGGAGCTGTTCTGCCTCAGGATAAGAAATCTAAGGGTAAGTTTAGATCTGCAGGGTGTTTTTGTTTCTTTTGGCAATCTAAGGCTCAGAAAGATTCCTCTCTGTCCAGTGTTTTGGCTACTCTGAATTTGTCCAAATCTTCATATTTTACATTCCTATGTTCTTCATATAGAAAATATTGTCCTTTTTATTAGAGAGATCTATATTTCTGTATATAACTGATACTTTTCATGCAAAATACATATCTACGCCTATATATCTATAGGAATAGATATGCAGGTATAGGTATATACACATATATAAATTGCTAGATTGTCTTATTGTTACTGAACTCTGCCTGTCTGACCACTCTGCTTTTTAACTCCTGAATTGCTGGATTGCCTTATTGTTACTGAACTCTGCCTGTCTGGCCATTCTACTGGTTTACCCCATAACTGCTAAACTGCTGGATTACCTTTTGTTGCTGACCTCTGTCTGTTCCTGACCATTCTATTGGTTTACCCCTGAACTGCTAAACTGCTGGATTGCCTTTCTGTTGCCAAACTCTGCCTGCCCCTGACCATTTTCTGCCTTAACCTTATTGCCGTTGAGGACTACCCTGTCTACCGTGAGTACTGCTTACCTTATTTCTTAAACTCACTTTGTTCTGGGATATTTCCTTATCCTTCCACTTAACGCCAGGATAGGAAGACTACTGGCCAAGTATCCACGAGCATTACAGTAATGGCTGTTTAAATATGGTGTGCCCGCAAACAGGTACATTTTCCTTTTTCCGGGCGCGTGATAATTAAGCACTCCACTTGTAATCTAGCACTATATCTGGCAAACGGTTGTTAATCACTGCATTTGATTTTAAATTGCTTTACCATTCTTAGCTGAAAAAAATAAAGTGTTATTTTTATTAAGAAATTAACATTGAAACACACAACACATAAAGCACATGAGTGCTTAAAGGGGTACCCTGTCCAGTATACGTACAGGAATATGAAATTAATGGGATGTGAAACCCAAATTTTTCTTTCAGGATTCAGATAGAACATACAATTTTGAACAACTTTCCAATTTACTTCTCTTATTAAATTTTCTTTGTTTTCTTGTTATTCTTTGTTGAAAACCAAAAAGGTAAGTTCAGGAGTATGCACGTGTTTGCAGCACTGTATGACAGCCATTTTACAAAAATGTTGTACATTAGCAAAAGCACTAGATGGCAGAACTTTTTCCTTTCATGTAGTGCTCCAGACATGTGCAAGCTGCCTATCAAGATATCTCTTCAACAAAAAAATAACATGAGAAGGAAGCAAATTTGACAATAAAAGTAAATTGGAAACTTTTTAAAAAAAAATTGTATTCTCTATCTTAATCATGAAAAAATGTTTTGGGTGTCATGTCCCCTTAATATAAATCTCTGTTAGAGTCTGGACTGGGTGCTATTATTGGCACAGTCACTGGGAGGTAAGGGAGCTGTTCTGCCTCAGGATAAGAAATCTAAGGGTAAGTTTAGATCTGCAGGGTGTTTTGTTTCTTTTGGCAATCTAAGGCTCAGAAAGGTTCCCCTCTGCCCAGTGTTTTGGCTACTCTGAATTTGTCCAAATCTACTTCATATTTTACATCCCTATGTTCTTCACATAGAAAATAATGTCCTTTTTTATTATGAGCTCTATATTTCTGTATATAACTGATACTGTTCATGTAAAATAGATATGCAGGTATAGGTATATATACACACACACACACACACACACACATATATATATATATATATATATGTATTTAAGAATAAAAATAACAGTATCCTGTAAGTGGAGAACATTGGAATGGGAAATATGGTAAAACACATATAAACACATAGATACATATGTATACATATATAGACACATATATATAAGTTGCAATAGAGTACCTGAAAACATAAAAAATCATATTTATTCAATATCAATTTTTTATAAAATTTTTAATTGTGTATGTACTGTGTATTTCCCATCCCAATGTTCTTCACATAGCAGAGTATATTCTAAGTATTTATAAATAGATGTTCCTATATATATATATAGCTGTATCTATGTATCTATCTATCTATCTATCTATCTATCTATCTATCTATATACAGTGTGTGTGTATTTATGACTAAATGAAACATATTCTGATATGTGAAGAACATTGGAATGCAAAATACTAATATTTTAATGTCAGGTTAGTGCCCTTGATAAAATGCAATTGGGTTTGTGCGCAAGCAGGATGGTTTTTTTTTCCACTTTTCATGCTTCATTGAAGTGTATGGGAGCATACATTAATGAAGTTGCGACATTGTAACTTTGGCTTTTTGCGTGCATCGGGTTAACGCGTGAGCAAAAACTTTTTACTTTCAACTTGTAACATGCACGGTATCCGACGTGCAGAAAAAGCCGAAGTTGATACCAGTTAGCGTGGGAGCGGAATGCGATAATTAGCAACCCACTTGTAATCTAGCCCCTACTTGGCTATAAGTATTGCCTCCCCCTAGTGGTCAGGAGAATCATTTCCCACACTTGATGACTAAAGGACTCACTATCATGAACAAAATTAATTTATCAGGTAAGTATAACTTTTGATTTTGACTCCTCCCTCCATACATCCGCAAGTTGTGGTTAGCTCTCACTTATAATCAATGAAGCAGCATCTATCTCATAATAGTTACACTGTGAAAATGCCTTTATGATGTCACAAAACAAACAAATAAAAGAATCCTCCCTCAATAAAATAGAGCAGCAGCCCCCTCAATCAAACACATAAACAGCAACACCCCAATAACACTCAATCAGAGCAGTTAAACTCATTTGAGCAGACATTTAGTCCCTATACCCTGTGTGTATCCAACAGGAACGGGGTAAACTCTGCATTCAGGTGTGTCTGATTTCAAGGGTTATGGTATTTGCTCTGTATGTAGATTTAAACAAGATATATGAGTTCAGCTTCAAGAAATATATGGATGTTGCATACATGATACAATATAGGTTTCTGAGAGCAACAAATTTACCTGAACCTAGAGCAGTACATACATTCATTAAATACTACTACCTAGAGCAGTACATACATTCATTAAATACTACTACCTAGAGCAGTACATACATTCATTAAATACTACTACCTAGAGCAGTACATACATTCATTAAATACTACTACCTAGAGCAGTACATACATTCATTAAATACTACTACCTAGAGCAGTACATACATTCATTAAAAACTACTACCTAGAGCAGTACATACATTCATTAAATACTACTACCTAGAGACCTAGAGCAGTACATACATTCATTAAATACTACTACCTAGAGCAGTAGATACATTCATTAAATACTACTACCTAGAGCAGTAGATACATTCATTAAATACTACTACCTAGAGCAGTACATACATTCATTAAATACTACTACCTAGAGCAGTACATACATTCATTAAATACTACTACCTAGAGCAGTACATACATTCATTAAATACTACTACCTAGAGCAGTACATACATTCATTAAATACTACTACCTAGAGCAGTACATACATTCATTAAAAACTACTACCTAGAGCAGTACATACATTCATTAAATACTACTACCTAGAGACCTAGAGCAGTACATACATTCATTAAATACTACTACCTAGAGCAGTACATACATTCATTAAATACTACTACCTAGAGCAGTAGATACATTCATTAAATACTACTACCTAGAGCAGTACATACATTCATTAAATACTACTACCTAGAGACCTAGAGCAGTACATACATTCATTAAATACTACTACCTAGAGCAGTACATACATTCATTAAATACTACTACCTAGAGCAGTAGATACATTCATTAAATACTACTACCTAGAGCAGTACATACATTCATTAAATACTACTACCTAGAGCAGTACATACATTCATTAAATACTACTACCTAGAACAGTACATACATTCATTAAATACTACTATATTGTTTTAGTTTTCTGCTAGTAAACTTATTGAAGTATTATAATTGTATGCAATTAATATAATGCCTTCAAAACATGAAATGCATTGATTTAGAAACCTATTTTACAGCACAGTATATTCAAAGCCAAACACAACACTGATGTCATTGCAAACTGTAGCTGTGCAGAACAGACATAAAATGATGGTGTCCTGGCTTACTTCATTTGGAGCCAGACACTGTTTGGACCTATATCAGCATGGACTAAAACCAGGAATATCTTTCAACTTGCTCATCACAAAACAATGAGTAAATAAACACTGTCCACCATCCAGACAGTGCTGTCAGTCCAATTAGACGTGAGAGTGTCATAAAGCCAGAGCATTTCCTATATCTGTACCAACAGCTACTGTTGTCTATTTGCTGCAATTTCAAATAGAGATTGCTAAATCTAAACATAGCTATATAGATGGCAAAGTTTAGGTCTGCTGTGTCAACGCTAATCCTTCCTGTCTATTATCAGTTGCTTTGAAATTTCCTTTGTGTGATTTCTGTGTCTTCCTAATGTAAAATATCACAGATATAGAGTGTGCTTAACCTGGCAATTCCGAGTTAAAATGCTATTTAAGGTAATAAAATTATATTGCAGAATACAAGAGGAGTTTTTCTTTTTAAATCCCTTTCAAATTTTAAAATAAAATAAAGCCATATGTTATTTTGTAAACAAATATTAAAAAATATGCTATTGGATATATTGATTATGTTTAACATATCTACATGGTTGCATTCAGCTATAGAATATTTATATTTTAGCAATAAATAGGGACATTTATTCTCAGAGAATATATAGTTATTTTACCTTAATCAAACTCACATTTTTGTTTTACTAAATTGCTATGACTTTGTGATAAAGATCTCTATCTACAAAAAGATAAGGCAAGACCACCACCAGTTAATATCTTCAAAGCAAACCAAAATGCATTATGCCACTGTGTGAAAGGATATGCCTGTCAAAAAGGTGCCAGCCATTGTTAAAATACTTTCCTTCCATTTCTCAAACATGTAAGAAGTCAGACATATAGCAGAGAATATACTGGTCTGTTATTTTATAGTCTGGGAAGTTCTAAACACTATCATTTGAAGGACTAAAATCTGTATGTGTGTGTGTATGTGTATTACAACCTCAATATACTGTATATATTGTACACATACAAATCCGTTCATGCATAAAACTTCACACCTAGTTTATTTTTGGACTCATGGCTGCTCCCAGATTAATACTGCTAACCCTCTGGTGTGAAGAGGCTGGGTATAGGGTAACTGTGCTACAATAATGCAAGAAGGTGCATCACCATTAAAGAAAGGATACAGGGCTAGATTTCTGTCAATTTAGTGGAAAGAGGTGCATGGTTAAGTTAGTGCTTTGACTTGGATAAAAGATATGTACCTCATCTATGTGATCTGTGACTGCAAGTATTAAATTCCTGGTGCACTGAAGTCTGTATTTATAGATTGATACCTTGACTCACTTTTGGAACAATATGACTTACCCTCTGTATAAGTACACAATAACATACTCATGCTTGAGGGAAACAAATAATATGGACTGAGGAATTAATCATATTTGGACACCACAAGTGACTATGTTTTGCAAGTTGCTCATTATATCTTTGCACATAAGTGACTTTACATCTTGTTATACATATAACTAGTTGATGGTTTGATATGTTTTATGAATGTGCAATATGGAGCTAGGAGGTATCTAGCTTAAGCTTTAACGTGTCCCTTTTGTGGTGGAACCCTGCAGGTCAATTAATTTGATACTGGTATATTTTACTCTTCATGTAGGCCCATGATGTTAGCTATTTAATGTTGTATTGATTAGATTTTTTTAATCAAATTGTTTTATTCTGACATTTGAATGCAATATACATTTAAAGGACAAGTAAATACAGTAGATTTGCATAATCAACAAATGAACTTCAAATGAGTTGTAATCTAGTCCTAAATGAGAAGATTTTCAAAAGTGTGTGGAATACTTTTAAAGATTTAGGCCTATATTACAAGGGGATGACACAAAAAATATCGGTATTGAGCGCTAACCCTACTCAAGTTAAAGGGATACTGAACTTTTCTTTTGTGATTCAGATAGAGCATGCCATTTTAAGCAACTTTCTAATTTACTCCTATTATCAATTTTTATTCATTCTCTTGCTATCTTTATTTGAAAAAGAAGGCACCTAAGCTATTTTTTCGTACAGACCTCTGGACAGCACTTGTTTATTGGTGCGTGAATTTATTCACCAATCAGCAAGAACAACCCAGGTTGTTCCCCAAAAATGGGCCGGCATCTAAACTTACATTCTTGCATTTCAAATAAAGATACCAAGAGAATGAAGAAAATTAGATAATAGGAGTAAATTAGAAAGTTGCTTAAAATTGCATGCTCTATCTGAATCATGAAATAAAAAATTTGGGTTCAGTGTCCCTTTAAATGTTCTGGCACATGTGGAGGGCTAATATAGGACATGCTTAACTATAATAGTGGACTCCTGGCCATCCTAAATGAACGATTCCTAAAGTTAGAGCTGAGATTAATTTTGGAGCTCACGTTGTATGATGCAGACCACCAGTTACTATCTATACGACATGAAGCTCAGATGGGGAGCCGACTCCCAAGAGGATCGAAGCAACGGAGACCGATGAGACCCACTCCATTACAGCGGCTGTGAATACAAAAAACACACCTATGGCACATCGAGGGACTACACCGTCTCCTGATACCTAAACTGACCCACTCGATAATGGAGCAGAACGATCAAGCAGAATCCATCATCTCACCAGCCTGACAATGGCAATACCTACCTGGTACAAATGTTCTATCGATACTGATGGTGGATGGAAAGATGGCCTTGTTTGTGGGACTGACTTGGCTGCGCAGAGAGTCTTGAAGGTGCTCTGCTTTTCAGGTGTGACGGGAGAAGTTCACGTGGAGTCTCATATAGATGTGGACTATGCCACACACGTCAGGTCACAAGCTTACCCTGTCTGCCGACATGGTCAAACATGGATGCAGACCACAGCCGAGAGTCACCAGCCCCCTTGACAAGGCAATGTAAGGTAAACGAGCTACCTAGAAGAAGTGCCTATTGTTTACAGATCCTTACTCTGGGACTTATACTCTTTCGTTTATTCCTGTTCCCTTTTTTTTTTATTAGTAGTAGTGAACTAGATGACTTGAACTTATGAGCTCCACTAAGTTGGTGAATATATATTGTTGGATAATTAATAGTTAAGCCTACCTATCGGCTAGATTACGAGTTTTGCGTTAGGCTTAAAAAGCAGCGTTAGCCAGTCCTAACGCTGCTTTTATTTATTTTTATTTTTTTTTAAATAATTTTTTATTAAGGCATTGAGTGAAAACAACACAATAGAGAGTATGTCCAGGCACGGGACAGAAAAAATAAAGAAACTGATACATTTCACATATGGAAGGTAGACATGGGTTAAAAACATTGGTGCGCTATTGTAATATTTGTTATCGTAGTTTCTAGTCCATAGTAGTTCAATATTTATATAAAAGTAAGAGTCAATGACATGGAATATATCCAGGGCAACAACAGAAGGATAACAGTTGACATAAGTTATAGCACCCCCTTTACAACCGTGAGAATAAAATGTAAAACTGTATATATGAAACATGTGTGACTGGAACATAAAGGAAAGAAGCCTCGATTTTTTTTTTTTTTTAAAACAGGTAACAAGTGGTCTCTACCCCAAGATAAGAAGTATTCTATAAGCTGAAAATAGTGAGAGGTAGGGAGCTGGCTTTTGTCAGGCCTCCCGTAGGCCAGAGTGTATGGAGGGGGTGGGGAATGCAGCGGACAAGAGCCGCTCATAACGGAGGGGAGAGAGGAGGGCGGAGCCAGTTAAAATGTTATGAAGGTACAGACTACAGGGGTATGTAAAATGGAATGGAATTGGATCTCAGGGCTTTTGAGTGCACTCCTAGTGGGGTTATTCTTAATCTATGCCTCTAGTAAATTAAAGCTAGGGCATGTGAAAGTAAGGGTAGCTTCCCAGAAAGGATACAAGCATGGGGGGGACAATTATATATGTACGCAAGGTGAAGGACAACTATATGAACCCCTCTCCTGGGGAGGTGCCAACTATAGACGAAGCGGGTAAAAGGAGTAGGGATATGACCCGCAGGTAACAAATGCCGGCGGGAAAGGGAGGAGAGGGGTCAGATGAAGGTGGTAGATGACTGAGAAAGCAATGTCCTGAAAAAGCTATGTGTCCCTCATATACAAGCTTAAAAGAAGTTAGTATAAACATAAGATATATAACAATACTTAGGATAGAATGTGGTATACTTTGCCCGTATAAAGAATAATGACACTATAGGGAGTTCTTATGGGGAAGACGGAGAGAGGAAGCTAGTGGTACAATGTTATAGATATACCCAATTAACATATAAGTAATGATCTCTGGGGAGAACTATACCTATTCCCAACTTTATAGTAAACAAAACATGGTTATAGGATTAAATTAGTTCCTGAGAATAAAGATGATGGGTGGGTTAGGGTAGGTAGGTGTGATCTACCAACAATACGCATTTTGTAAGAAGCTGACTTTCAGTGTACACATCTGAGGCTTAAATGAGTAGCTAAAGCAACAGTAAGATAAAATGAAATCAAATTAGGTTAAACTAAGAACATTTAACTGCAGAGTTAAGCTCATTGAAACCTAGGAAGGTGTGTTTCATCCTTAAAAGCAAATCATATGAGACCTCTATATGGATATTACATGCTAACAAGTATACCATATGAGCTGTAATGAGGATCTCATATATCTGACATATGGATGTAAATATTTTAGTGTCACCTCCAGTTAGCAAGAAAAGGGTAGATAATATATAACAACTGTAAACATTAGTACCCCATGAACCATATCCCAATGTGTACAAACCTGCCAATATATATATATATATAGAAAGAGATAAGTAGTGATAATAGGGTTAAATTTGCTTAATTCTTAGTTAGAGAAGGAGTATCTTAACAGGAGGAATAATATAATATATACAGTACAGACATAATATGGCGTATCACCAATTAAAGAATATCAGCTCATGCATCCTAAAAGACAGTTTAGGCTGTTATATGTATCGTTAAGCAGTAGAGTATTGAACATTCAGTCCAATGATCAGAGGGAAATGTCACACAAAAACAGCCAGCAACTCTGTGATACTAGCTAGAATCAACTAATAAACATTATTAAAACAAGCGGATAATAGACTGGTGTAGCTTTGCAGTAAGGTTTACTAAGTCTCCAGTAGCTGCATATCCAATTATAAACTTACATCCTGTCTTAGAACCAAATAAAGTCCCAGTTGGATGTATTCTTTTTTTTTTTTTCTTTTTTTTTTAACTAAGTTATTGCTGTCGATAGGACCAAATAATTTACCGGTCTCTGTGATAGCATGTACCGAGAGGAGTAGCTATTAGAAGTGACTCACAGTTATTTCAATGGGCGCATTATATCCAGGCAGAGTTAATATTGCTGCTCCGCTGTTATTCTCAAGTTGCAGCCTCCAGGGTCCCACGTAGCAGCCCAGGTTGTCAGAAGGCTTGAGTAAGGAGCAATGGATTGTAGCTTCTGCACTCGAGGCAAACTCATCATGGGGCTTTTATATAGGAAGGAGGGAGAGGTTAGTAAGGCTCCGTTGTGTATCAAAGCTGCCACAGTTCTCAAGTGACAACCGTTATTAGAGCTCTCCCTCCCTACGTGAGTCATCCCCCAAGGCCATGTGAACCAGCAAGCTCTTCCTGGATTCCGGCGTTTTAGCTCCAATAGCTAGGGAACTGTCAGAGATGTCTCCTTCCATGCAATAAGCCATGAGACTAGGTGCATCCCCCAGCTCCTTGGAGTACTCACCACTGCCAGAACATGAAGCGGGTCTCTCTACTGGGGCATCACTGTCCAAAAAAGCAGAATGGTGAGCATCCGTGTATGGGCAATTCAGATCAAAGTTACGTTCCGGTCCTCGTAGCGTTAATGAGGAAGAGTCGACTGGTGGTATGTAATTATAGTTATTCATATCCTGTGACCTCCCCACGCTGAGTCCGCTCACCTCTCCTGCTGGATCTCGGTCAGAAGCAAGTTCTGCCCTTAGTGAGAGGAATTGGGCGTCTAGCTTGTCTCCCAGCTGCTGAAAAAATAGAATGAACCCCGTCATTTTGGGCTTAAATTCTCTCCACGGTGGTAACAGATCCACTAGATAATAGCGTGATGGATATTTACACTGAGTGTTATTGCAGTGTATAAAGGCAGAGTTGCTTCTTAACACAATTACTGCTGCTTAAGATCAACGTGGTCACATAGTTCCCCAGGCCATGGTGTACAATGCCGCGTGGTTATCCACAGATCTAGAAGCTGGCTCTCCTGTAGGTTTCTGCGCTTCCAGCTATCTCTTAGCTCGGCAAGTGGCATTATCCCCTTCTAGATCTTAGGTCCTAAAGCATTTTTGTGAGGAATTACATACAAAAAAGATGTTTTAAAGAATATAGAATCAGGAGCTCTATCAGGGCACGTCTTGCTCGCTTGATGGCTAGCTCTGCCCCCTAACGCTGCTTTTTAACGCCCGCTGGTATAACGAGTCTTGCAGGTACAGGTGTACCGCTCACTTTTTTGGCCAGACTTGGAAATACCGCAAATCCACTTACGTCAATTGCGTATCCTATATTTTCAATGGGACTTGCATAGTGCCGGTATTACGAGTCTGACAAAAAGTGAGCGGTAGACCCTCTCCTGTCAAGACTGGTACCGCATTTAAAAGTCAGTAGTTAAGAGTTTTACACTACAACGCCGTAGCATAAAACTCTTAACTAAAGTGCTAAAAAGTTCACTAACACCCATAAACTACCTATTAACCCCTAAACCGAAGCCCTCCCACATCCCAAACACTAAAATAAAAATTTTAACCCCTAATCTGCTGAACCGGACATAGCCGCCACTATAATAAATATATGAACCCCTAAACCGCCGCACTCCCGCATCGCAAACACTAGTTAAATATTATTAACCTGCTGTTCCTAACATCGCCGACACCTACCTACATTTATTAACCCCTAATCTGCCGCCCACAATGTCACCGCCACTATATTAAAGTTATTAACCCCTAATTCTAAGTCTAACCCTAACCCTAACACCCCGTAACTTAAATATAATTTAAATAAATCTAAATAAAATTACTATTATTACCTAAATAATTCCTATTTAAAACTAAATATCTATCAAATAAACCCTAAGCTAGCTACAATATAACTAATAGTTACATTGTAGCTATCTTAGGGTTTATTTTTATTTTACAGGCAAGTTTGTATTTATTTTAACTAGGTAGAATAGTTATTAGTTATTAACTATTTAATAACTACCTAGTTAAAATAAAGACAAATTTACCTGTAAAATAAAACCTAACCTAAGTTACAATTACACCTAACACTACACTATAATTAAATTAATTACCTAAATTAAATACAATTAAATACAAATAAATAAAATTATCTAAAGTACAAAACACCCCCCCACTAAACTACAGAAAATAATAAACAAAGTACAAGATTTTTAAACTAATTAAACCTAATCTAATCCCCCTAACAAAATAAAAAAGCCCCCCCAAAATAAAAAAAGCCCTACCCTACACTAAATTACAAATAGCCCTTAAAAGGGCCTTTTGCGGGGCATTGCCCCAAAGTAATCAGCTCTTTTACCTGTAAAAAAAAGTACAAATCCCCCCCCCCAACATTAAAACCCACCACCCACACAACCAACCCTACTCTAAAACCCACCCAATACTCCCTTAAAAAAACACTAACCCCTTGAAGATCACATTACTGGGAGAAATCTTCACCCAACCGGGCCAAAGTCCTCAACGAAGCCGGGAGAAGTCTTCATCCATGCCGGGCGAAGTGGTCCTCCACGTCGGATGTCTTGAAGATGGACCCACTCTGCGCCGGATGGATGAAGATAGAAGATGCTGTCTGGATGAAGACTACTCCCCGTCTGGAGAACCACTTTGCCCGGCATGGATGAAGACTTCTCCGAGCTTCTTTGAGACTTCGGCCCGGTTGGGTGAAGACTTCTCCCGGTATGGTGATCTTCAAGGGGTTTGTGTTAGGTTTTTTAAGGGGGTATTGGGTGGGTTTTAGAGTAGGGTTGGTTGTGTGGGTGGTGGGTTTTAATGTTGGGGGGATTTGTAATTTTTTTTTACAGGTAAAAGAGCTGATTACTTTGGGGCAATGCCCCGCAAAAAGGAAATTTATGCTTACCTGATAAATTGATTTCTTCTACAATACAACAAGTCCACGGATTTCATCTTTACTTGTGGGATATTATCCTCCTGCTAACAGGAAGTGGCAAAGAGCACCACAGCAGAGCTGTACATATAGCTCCTCCCTTCCCCTCCACCCCCATTTATTCGATATATTAAATTTCCTTTTCTTCTACAAGATACGACGAGTCCACGGATTTCATCCTTACTTGTGGGATACAATACCAAAGCTACAGGACACGGATGAAAGGGAGGGAAAAGACAGAAACCTAAATGGAAGGCACCACTGCTTGAAGAACTTTTCTCCCAAAAACAGCCTCAGAAGAAGCAAAAGTATCAAATTTGGAAAATTTGGAAAAAGTATGAAGGGACGACCAAGTCGCAGCCTTACAAATCTGTTCAACAGAAGCATCATTTTTAAAGGCCCATGTGGAAGCCACAGCCCTAGTAGAATGAGCCGTAATTCTTTCAGGAGGCTGCTGTCCAGCAGTCTCATATGCCAGGCGGAAGGAAGGAACAACAATTTCCTGATTAATATTCTTATTTGAAACAACCTTAGGAAGAAATCCAGGTTTTGTACATAAAACCACCTTATCAGAATGAAAGATAAGATAAGGCGAATCACATGGTAATGCTGAAAGCTCAGAAACTCTTCGAGCAGAAGAAATAGCAACTAAAAACAGAACTTTCCAAGATAACAATTTAATATCTATGGAATGCATGGGTTCAAACAGAAACCCTTGAAGAACTCAAAGAACTAAATTCAAACTCCAGGGAGGAGTAATTGGTCTAAATACAGGTTTAATTCTAGTTAGAGCCTGACAAAAAGACTGAACATCCAGCACATCTGCCAAATGTTTGTGAGGCAAAATTGACAAAGCAGAAATCTGTCCCTTTAAGGAACTTGCTGATAACCCTTTCTCCAATCCTTCTTGGAGAAAAGACAGAATCCTGGGAATCCTAACTTTACTCCATGAGTAACCCTTGGATTCACACCAATAAAGATATTTACGCCATATCTTAAGATAGATTTTTCTAGTGACAGGCTTTCGAGCCTGTATCAAAGTATCGATGACCGAAACAGAGAATCCTCGCTTAGATAGAATCAAGCGTTCAATCTCCAAGCAGTCAGCTGCAGAGAAATTAGATTTGGATGTTGGAAAGGTCCTTGAATGAGAAGGTCCTGTCTCAAAGGAAGTTTCCACGGTGGCAGAGAGGACATGTCCACTAGGTCCGCATACCAAGTCCTGCGTGGCCACACAGGCACTAACAGGATTACTGAAGCTCTCTCCTGTTTGATTCAAGCAATCACGCATGGAAGGAGAGGAAACGGTGGAAACACATAAGCTAGGCTGAACGACCAAGGCACTGCCAGGGCATCTATCAGTTCGGCCTGTGGATCCCTTGACCTGGATCCGTAATGTGGAAGCTTGGCATTCTGGCGAGATGCCATCAAATCCAATTCCGGTCTGCCCCATTGGTGAATCAATGAAGCAAACACCTTCGGATGGAGTTCCCACTCCCCTGGATGAAAAGTCTGCCGACTTAGAAAATCCGCTTCCCAGTTTTCTACTCCTGGGATGTAGATTGCCAACAGATAACAAAAGTGGGCCTCCGCCCATCGGATTATCTTGGATACTTCTATCATCGCCAAGGAACTCCTCGTTCCCCCCTGATGATTGATATATGCCACAGTCGTGATGTTGTCCGACTGGAATCTGATGAATTTGGCCGAAGCCAACTGAGGCCATGCCTGAAGCGCATTGTATATTGCTCTCAGTTCCAGGATATTGATTGGAAGTAGAGACTCCACCTGAGTCCAAACACCCTGAGCCTTCAAGGAATTTCAGACTGCACCCCAGCCCAGAAGACTGGCGTCCGTTGTCACTATCACCCACGAGGGTCTGCGGACAGATGATCCGGCAACAACCACCAAAGAAGAGAGTCTCTGGTCTCTTGATCCAAATTTATCTGAGGAGATAAATTCGCATAGTCCCCATTCCACTGTCCGAGCATGCACAGCTGCAGTGGTCTGAGATGAAAGCGGGCAAACGGAATTATATCCATTGCCGCTACCATAAATCCAATGACCTCCATGCACTGAGCCACTGATGGCCAATGAATGGACTGAAGTGCTCGGCAAGTATTCAGAATCTTTGTTTTTCTGACCTCCGTCAGAAATATTTTCATGTCTACCGAGTCTATAAGAGTCCCCAAGAAGGGAACCCTTGTCCGTGGAACTAATGAACTCTTTTCTATGTTCACTTTCCAACCGTGAGATCTCAGGAAAGACAATACTATGTCCGTGTGAGATTTTGTCAATTGATAAGTTGACACCTGAATCAGGATATCGTCCAGATAAGGCGCCACTGCTATGCCCCGCGGTCTGAGATCCGCTAGAAGAGACCCTAGAACCTTTGTGAAGATTCTGGGTGCTGTGGCCAACCTGAAGGGAAGAGCCACGAACTGATAATGTTTGTCCAGGAAGGCAAACCTTAAGAACCGATGATGATCCTTATGGATAGGGATACGAAGGTATGCATCCTTCAAGTCCACGGTAGTCATAAATTGACCCTCCTGGATCATTGGTAAGATTGTTCGTATAGTCTCCATCTTGAACGATGGGACTCTGAGAAACTTATTTAGACACTTGAGATCTAAAATGGGTCTGAAAGTTCCCTCTTTTTTGGGAACCACAAAAGATTTGAGTAAAACCCCTGTCCCTGTTCCAGCTTTGGAACGGGACAAATTACTCCCATGGTAGAGAGGTCTTTTACACAGCAAAAGAACACCTCTCTTTTTATTTGGTCTACAGATAATCGTGAAAGATGAAATCTCCCTCTTGGGAGAAAATCCTTGAATTCTAGTTGATACCCGTGGGTCACGATTTCCAGTGCCCAGGAGTCCTGAACATCTCTTGCCCAAGCCTGAGCAAAAAAAGAAAGTCTGCCCCCTACTAGATCCGGTCCCGGATCGGGGGCCGCCCCTTCATGCTGTCTTGGTAGTAGCAGCGGGCTTCTTGGATTGTTTACCTTTATTCCAAGTCTGGTTGGGTCTCCAGACTGACTTAGATTGAGCAAAATTCCCTTCCTGCTTTGTGGAGGAAGAAGAAGCAGAGGGTCCTCCTCTATAGTTTCGAAAGGAAAGAAAATTATTTTGTTTACCCCTCATTTTAACCGACTTATCCTGAGGTAGGGCATGGCCTTTGCCTCCAGTAATGTCAGAAATTATTTCCTTCAATTCAGGCACGAACAGGGTCTTACCTTTAAAAGGAATAGCTAAAAGCTTAGATTTTGATGACACATCAGCAGACCAAGATTTGAGCCATAATGCTCTACGAGCTAGAAGGGCAAATCCTGCATTTTTCGCCGCTAATTTAGCAATTTGAAAAACGGCATTAGTAATAAAAGAATTAGCTAGCTTGAGAGCCTTAATTCTATCCAGGATATCATCTAATGGAGTCTCAACCTTCAGAGACTCTTCTAGAGCATCAAACCAAAAAGCTGCTGCAGTAGTTACTGGAACAATGCAAGCCATAGGTTGTAAAAGGAAACCTTGATGAATAAATAATTTCTTTAGAAGACCCTCTAATTTTTTATCCATAGGGTCTTTGAAAGCACAACTGTCCTCAATAGGTATAGTTGTACGCTAGCCAGGGTAGATATGGCTCCCTCCACCTTAGGGACCGTTTGCCACGAGTCCCGAATGGTGTCTGATATGGGAAACATTTTCTTAAAATTAGGAGGGGGAGAGAACGGTATACCTGGTCTATCCCATTCCTTTTTTATAATTTGCGAAATTCTTTTAGGAACTGGAAAATCATCAGTGTAAGTAGGCACCTCTAGATATTTGTCCATCTTACACAATTTCTCTGGTGGTATCACAATAGGGTCACAATCATCCAGAGTTGCTAAAACCTCCCTAAGTAACGGAGGTGTTAAAGCTTAAATTTAAAGGACATAACGTCCAAGGTAACATATTTCCTGGGTCTGAAAGTTCTCCCTCAGACAGCAATTCCCTAACTCCCAACTCAGAGCACTGAGAGGGTACATCGGAAATAGCTAATAAAGCATCAGAGGATTCAGTATTCACATTAATACCTGACCTACTGCGTTTACCCTGTAACATTGGTAATTTAGATAATACCTCTGTAAGGGTAGTTGACATAACTGCAGCCATCTCCTGCAGAGTAAAATTATTAGATGCACTAGAGGTACTTGGCGTTGCTTGTGTGGGCGTTAAAGGTTGTGACACTTGGGGAAAATTGGATGGCATATCCTGATACTCTTTATACTGAGAGTCATCCTTAGGCACACTTTCTTTACTCAAAATATGCTTTTTACATTGTAAGGCCCTTTCAATACAAGAGGTACACAACGTAAGAGGGGGTTCCACAATGGCTTCTAAACACATAGAGCAATTAATATCCTCAATGTCAGACATGTTGAACAGACTAGCAATAATCACAATAGTCGTTAAACACTTTATTTAATGATTTCAACAATTTTTTAAAAAAATGTACTGCGCCTTTAAAAAATAAAAAAGCTTACAATTTTTCCAAAACTGCTTTAAAAAGCTAAATAACGCAATCTGATTAGATACACATGTTTAATGTGGCCAAAAATCATTGCACCTTAAGAGCTAAGGGCTAAATTAACCTTTACAGGACATTTATGACAAAAAATACAATTTGTTTGAAAAAATAACCCCTGCTGTGGCGCCTACCTGCCCTCAGGGAACTGAAAAACGACTCTACCACGATCCGTTCATCAGAACATAAGTTTAGGCCCAACCGGAGTTCATGCCTGCTGCCTTCTCAGTCAGAGTATACTGCGCGTCGGAGCGCGCGAAAATAGGCCCCGCCCATCATGGACGACAACAAGCTAATCTGTATCACCGCATGGAAGCGGTTAGGAAGGAAAGCCATGTGGTCCCCTAAAAACAGCAAAGTAATGCTGCAGCCCTACTCATATTTGTGTATCATAAAACAAATAAAGATGATAAGCTGCCTCTCCCAGTGTCCCTTTTCATAACACTACAGCCCAGAATTATGTCAATGAAAACGTTAAGCACAGGATTTTAAGTAACACCCTTTGTGAACAGGTCTACTTATTACCCCTTCCTTTGCAAGGAATAAAATGTCAGCCATTCTGATATAACAGGTCTCCTCAGAAATAAAGGACTGAACATACCTCAATGCTTGTAGCATGCAGCTGTTCTCCACGCTGAAGATTTCTCTTGTACTACCTTCAGCACTCTGTGGGACCCAATATGAATCTTAGTTACGTCTGCTAAGATCATCAACCTCAGGGCAGAAATCTTCTTCCATATCTCCCTGAGGAAAATAGTACACACCGGTACCATTTAAAATAAAAAACTTCTTGATTGAAGAAACTAAAACTAACACCTCACTTTACCTCTTCCTATTACTAACACAGGCAAAGAGAATGACTGGGGGTGGAGGGGAAGGGAGGGGCTATATATACAGCTCTGCTGTGGTGCTTTTTGCCACTTCCTGTTAGCATGAGGATAATATCCCACAAGTAAGGATGAAATCCGTGGAGTCATCGTATCTTGTAGAAGAAAGGCCCTTTTAATGGCTATTTGTAATTTAGTGTAGGGTATGGCTTTTTTATTTTGGGGGGGCTTTTTTATTTTGTTAGGGGGGATTAGATTAGGTGTAATTAGTTTAAAAATCTTGTAATCTGTTTATTATTTTCTGTAATTTAGTGTTTTGTTTTTTTTGTACTTTAGATAATTTTATTTATTTGTATTTAATTGTATTTAATTTAGGTAATTAATTTAATTCCTATGGGGAAATCGTGCACGAGCACGTTCAGCCAGCTCACCGCTAACGTAAGCAACGCTGGTATTGAGGTGAGATGTGGAGCAAAATTTTGCTCTATGATCACTTTTTTGTGGTTAACGCCGGGTTTGTAAAAACCTGTAATACCAGCGCTGTCTGTAAGTGAGCGGTGAACATATACTGCTTGTTAGCACTGCATAGCCTTTAACGCCAAACTCGTAATCTAGCCGCTTGTTAGCTAATATAATATACCTATTATGTCTATAAATGTTTTCTCCAAGGTACACTTTGGATGAGTTAGCCACGCTACCTAAGGGTTAGTACTATCATGACCCCAAATATATATTATATGATACCAGTTAACTTATATATGCTTTATCTTTACAATAATGGAAACCTATATTTTACCCGCAACATATATTTCACACTTACCCATCATATTATATATGTTTACATTTTATTTGATGAAGTTTACAATGGTGCTTATGGAATCTTTGTTAGGGTTGATGTTTATATTCCAGTATATCTAAATAATTGTTCTTATTAGGAGTGAGCCGTAAGAGGCGGGATGGCCCATTCTAACTGTTACACTAAAGATTAGAGAGGAATCACGTTGAATTTTTCCCCTGCCCAAGACTGTCCAATACTTATGACTATGGGTTGGTCTCTTGTTCATATACACTATAATGTCAGCTTTGTACACTTTCTTTTGCATACTAAAAGTTAAATGATATGATGTTGGTATATATATGCTAGTTACAGAACTATATGAAACCCTAAAGGAATTATATACTCTCTTGAACCTATTGGGAAACAGAATTATGATTGTGATAGTCACATTCATTTATTTACTAAACTAATTGCTAGAATCCCAAGCTTTTTGCCGCTGGGTATACGGCCCATACTCATGTGGCAGCCTTGCATCTCCTACACATTTATAAAAAATTGGGTTGGTGGATTACAGGGATATGACTAGATAAGGATTAATTCCTGCTTGAGTTCATTATGTTTCTACTCTGTTATTTTATCACATATTTACTCCCAGATACCACTGCTACAATCAACCCCACTACAATCGATATGATCAATGTTATTTAAATGCCACTAGATGGCTATAATGGGAAAAAGGATGACTACATATAAATATATGTCCCTCATCCAGATTAGCCGGACACCTGGCCACCTGGGCTATCTCCTTCATCAAGGGGTACATATATGGCTGTCTTCAGATTACTTCCCTCTACCCTTATATCATAGTACTAAACCGCCATCCCAACTCCGAACTCCACATTTAGATTTTCCTTCACCCTCCCAAAACATTTCTTTAACTTATTAGGGGTCCTTGAGAGGCCTCCCTCTACCACTTGGGGACAACAATTAGCTAGCTGTTTTATTATCCAGTACTTCATATCCAGTACTTGTTAAGGTGATTTAAATCTTATCTTTTCCCCGCAATTCTATAGTGCTTACATTGTAAGCGTAGGAAAATATATCCTATAGAAATCTTACCTTATATTATTAATAATATTGATATATTTAAACTTTGGGAAAAAATAAAATAAAATAAAAAAATGAAAGGGATATGAGCATACCATTTCAAACAAATTTCCAATTGACTTCTGTTATCATATGTGCTTTGTTCCCATGATATTCTGTGTTGAATAGATACCTAGGTATCTCTGGAGCTCTACATGGCAGGAAATAGTGCTTACATCATGTCCAACATGATATGCTGTTGGCATTTATCATTACTCAAGCAGTTCACCAGAACTGCTTGTGCAATGCCGCCCCCTGCAGATTCTTGGCCAATCGGCCGCTAGCAGGGGGTGTCAATCAGCCGATTGTATAGGATTGGGCAGATTGAAGACCGCAGCCCCAGAGGCAGCAGACAAGTTATGGAGCAGCGGTCTTTAGACCGCTGCTTCATAACTTCTGTTTCCGGTGAGTCTAAAGGCTCTTGTTAAATCTACCCCTTTCTCTTGCATCCATTTTACAGTTTGAAAGTAAAATGGTAGCACTCAAGTAAAATCCTCAGGCTCACTAACAACTGGAGGCTGGATAGTGTAGCCATGCTAAATTGCTCACATAAAAAGGTCCTTGCTTTCCCTTGCTACAAAACTAAGATCCTGGCTTTCGCTCGAGGTCTAATCTGAAGGAACATTAAAAAAATAAAACAAACTGTTTTGCTTTTCACACAGATAGATTGAATAAGACAGATGGATAGATTAGACAGACAGACAGACAGACAGACAGATAGATAGATAGATAGATAGATAGATTAGATTATTATTATTATTATTATTATTATTATTAATAATAATAATAATAATAATAATAAAAAAGTTCCCTAACCATGATTTACAGGGATATTGTATTTGACAAGGTGTTTGACTGGGAAATGTCTTAAAGGTGCATATATATATATATTTGTGTGTCTTTTTATATGTGTATGTATGTGTATGAGTGTGTACATATGTATGTATGTATATGTGCACATACAGGTATACACATACATACACATATAAGCATACACATATACAAAAAAGTTAAAGACAGAGCTGTTGCTTAAGTAAACAACTTCCTAAAGGTCCATGTTATACACAAAAATCATATTTGAATAAAAATACACTTTTAATAATAAATATATGTATATTTACGCATTCAAGTACACGGATAGTAGTAAAAAATATATAAAATATATAACAATGTGTCCAACAAATATTACATCTGGAAGTCCACTGAAAAGTCTTAAATGGAAAAGACAGTCCAAATCAGAAAGAAGACATAAAACCGATTTCTTTCATATGCAGTCAAAGACCTATGTAAAAGAATACACAAAGAGAGAGACTTAGAAGGGTCCCCTTCCTTTTGAGCTGTCTGTATGGTCCTGAGTGTGAGTTCAATATATTTATATGTACATATACAAATACATACACACACATATATATATATATATATAATACAGTATATATATATATATATATATATATATACATATATATATATATATATATATATATATATATATGTTCCGTCTTTGCTATACATTTTTTTTTGTAAATCAAATTTGCATTGTCCTGTAAGTAAACAGAAATAAGTATTTTTACTCTTTTTTTGTTGGACTATTATTTATGTAGAAAAAGTTATATTCAAAGCCTTCTCCTCCCAGTCTAGTAATAATGAAGTCATCAAATTGTATCACTTGGCAAATCCAAGTTCAATCCTCCAGGCTGGAGAATTCAAAGTATTCTGCCAATAATATATTCTATCTGACCAAGACCTGGCACAAGCCACTCAGTTATGGAAGTCAGATATTTTATCCTGATTAACTGTTTTGGTTATTTCTCTTATCATTAATTTATTACGTAAGGCTCAGTGTTCATGGCCTGCAATTTTGTTCATTGCTGTTTCCAAATCTTCCAATTATATAAAAAAAAGACCAAATGTTTTTCTAATTTAATTTAACTTACTTTTTTGTTGCACAGAGTTATTGATGTAAAATTTTAACTTAATTTTTCAATTCTATCATGTATTCCTTTACTTTGCTAGATAGCGAATATTGGTAACCTAAGAGTTGCATTATTCAACTATGCATATTATAAACATTCTTTTAAATTTATAATTTACAACAGAACAGTTACAAGGTATATGAGTAATTAATTGAATGCATCATCTTTCTTTTGTGAATTGTTTAGTGTATTAATATCCAGCACAGTGGATTTATTAGGGTCTTTCATATTGCTTGGTTTAAAAATATGGTTCTTTTTCTTAATCCTATCATAAATACACTACTTAAATGCTCAGATTCAGAGCAGAAGACTTAAACTTGTTTAAATATTTTTGCAGTTTTATAGTACAGTAAGCAGTGCAATCAGTGTGTTGTGTATAGATTGTTATATTCAATGTGTATGCTTATGATTTGTTTTATTAATGTCATATATAATTAACACTAAGATATATTGCTTACAGGCACATTAAACTCAAGAAATTTCTGACATGAATATAAAATAGAACTATTTAATATGTTGAACTTTTTTAACCCGAAAAAGCTTTATTGATAGCTGTTCATTTTGATTTTGAAAATAATTTGGAGTGTTTAACTGGATTAGAAAGCTCTTAAAATTCTTATATTTTGGTTTAGAGCATGCAATGTTAAAAAAAGTTCTAATTTACTTCTATTGTCAAATTTGTTTTGTTCTCCTGGTGTCCTTTCCTTTGTTAAAGAGTAAACCTTGATAGGCTCATAGGAATACTATGCCCCAGCTAAAATGTATGACAAATTATTTTACAAGCTATGCTATTCTTTTGGAAGTGAAATGGTTAATTTCACACATGTAAATTGCTATTGTACTTTCACACTGTATAACTGTATTGATGTAAACACATATATTGTAATGGGTATTCATGACGAAAGGCCATTGTATTAGTGATTTACATTTATATAAAGTGTAACTTCACAATGGGTTTACTTTCATCTCTTGCAATCTGGGCTATATAGTGTATGCATCTCCAATGTTTTCTTGCCTTTCTAAAAGATAACTCATCTACAATGACTGTAAAACAGCATCATTTTGTTTAATTTTTTTTTTTTTAAATTTGATGTACAAAATATGGCCTTTTAATAAGTGATATTTCTACTAAATGTACTATAACTTAGATCAATGTTTGCCAACTCCAGTCCTCAGGACCCTTAAAGGGATCTAATATCCATATGCTAAATCATTTGAAATTTATATAGAATAACTGTAAAAAGCTGACAAGAAAATATCACCTGAGCATCTCTATGTAAAAAAGAAAGATATTTTACCTCACAATTTCTTCAGCTCACAAGAGAAAGTGTTCTGGTAACAGTTATACTTCAGCTACTGTACACAGTGGAAATGTTGGAGAAAAACAAAAACAATAGCCAATCAGCATCAGCAGTGCTGAGGTCATGCTATGATATGATGTGATTCCATGAGATTTCACTGAAATTTCGTGAGATTTCATGGTAAAGTTCCTTAAACTGAATAGGAGATAACAAGACTTTGCCTGGGCATGCTAGATGCATACTCCCTCGCAAGTCCTGGGACTAGTATCTCTTTAAAATGGGGTGTGAATACTTAGGAAATTTTGAAGTAAATACCTTCCTTTTTTAAATAGAGATGTTCAGGTGATATTTTTTAGTGAGCTTTGGGTATTATGTCTCTTTAACAGGCCAGATATTCATTTTATCTTAACCCCTTAACGACCAAGGACGTGCACGGTACGTCCTCAAATAAAAGTTAGTTAACGACCAAGGGCGTACCCTGCACATCCTCGGTCTGGAAAGCAGCTGGAAGCGATCCTGATCACTTCCAGCTGCTTTCCGGTTATTGCAGGATGCCTCGATATCGAGGCATCCTGCAATAACATTTTTTAGCCATCCGGTGCAGAGAGAGCCACTCTGTGGCCCTCTCTGCACCGGAGATCGATGGCTCTTTTCGTTGGTGGGTGGGAGCCGGTATGGGAGGCCATCGATTGCCCTGCTGATCTGGAGGGGGGCGGGGATGGTCGGGGGCGCACACAGACGCATGCACGTGCACGGGGGCGGAGGCGTGCACGGGGAGGGAGCGGATGGGAACCGCTACACTACAGAAAAAAAGTGTAGAAAAATGGAAAAAAAACTGTAGAAAAATAAACAAATAATAAAAAAAAACATCAGTTAGGTGGTGGGGGTTGGTCTGTGTGGGGGGGGAGAAAAAATAAGCAAAAAAATAAAAAAACATTTTTTTTTGCAAACTGGGTACTGGCAGACAGCTGCCAGTACCCAAGATGGCCCCCAATAAGGCAGAGGGGGAGGGTTCGAGAGCGGTTTTGGGGGGGATCAGGGAGGTTGGGGGCTAAGGGGGGGATCCTACACAGTAGCATATGTAAATATGCAAAAAAAAAAAAATTAAAATTTTTTTTTTTTTAGTACTGGCAGACTTTCTGCCAGTACTTAAGATGGCGGGGACATCTTATATTTCAGTGGTTTCACATTATCCCAAATGGAGTAGAATTCCTGCCTTAGGGGACTTCCAGGAAGATGCGGAGCAAGCAGGACGCTTGCGATTTCGCGCTTCTCCCCCGAGCTCGAGCATCAGCTGTTAGGCGCAGTAATCCTTGGCCGCTACAAGCAAGCGACCCGGATAGTTTGAGGATTGCAGGAGCAGTCAGTGCCTAGAAGTCAGCCACAGTTAGGCTCCTGAAAGTGGAGCAACTTCATTGTTTGCGGTAACCTGGAGGAACGTAGTGCCTAAGTTACCGAGTAGGCGGTGGAACCCTAACAGCAGCGTAAAATCGCAGAGGCGGCAGCAGGCTGGGACTGAGGAAGATAGTTCGTGGCAAGTACTGGCTGGGGTCGGATCCCGGAACAGCGCTGTGGGCCTCTGTTAAAACACCGATAACCCCCCCCCCTGGACGATCTGGTGCTGGGCTACTCCGAGGAGGTATGTTTTCCCTCGCAAGGTGAGCGGGGTAGTTACTGAAGGCCCCTTTTACGGCGGACTCCTATCGGATACACAGTGGATATCAAGGTACTGTTTAAAATTATCAAAACTAAGTAAAATAAAAAGGGACAGAAAGGAAAGGGGGAGGGAGAGAAGAGGCTGTTCATAATATCCCTGAAGTGAGGCCCACAACAAGGGAAGCAGGCAAGCCAGTGACATGGAGGAGTAAAAAAAAAGAAAGGGCAAGCTGCAGCCTGAGAATTGGAATCGTATTTGTATTTGAGCAGCTGGGAAGGTCCCTATCTGTTTTTCTGGATTAAAGAGGCTGAGTCACAGAAAGAGGAAAGGAATAATAGTTTTTAAAGCATCAACCACTGGAGTTACAAGTGTTGTGATACACTCCCATAACCCTTACGGGTAGGAGTACAAAATAAAACTCCCATAACCTACGGGTAGGAGTTAAGAAGCTAGAGAGGCCTAAAAAGCTGATATCCAGTATACTGACATTCAGAGAAATACTATTATGTAACAGTTTGTTGGGACTACCGGTGCCCCTACTGATTGCAGATAATAAAAGAAGCAGAACTTAAGAAGTTACATTTCTCTGCAGAGCCAAGTGTGTTGGAAATTCAGTGACATGGGGGCCCAATCTGGAAAAAGAAGGAGAGAGGGAGAACCAAAAGAAGGAAGAAAAGAGGGACTTTGTATTTTCATGTTATTGTGGTTTCTCTCATATCTCTTTTCCCCAACCTTGGATATTCCTGCTACAAGGGGGAAACAAAAAAGTTATATTGAAACATAACAACTTTGAGTTACTGATTATGTTAAACGCATAATGGCGTTTACATAAACGGTAACAGATAACAACATACGTGAGAATGAGATACTTTGTAATTTGGTTGAATACCACTTTTTGTAAATATTGTTTGAATCAGGTTGTGTGTAAAGCAAAGTGCGAATAGTGCTAGACTGTTTTGTATCGCCTAATTGGGGAAGCTGTTCAGATGCTAAAGTCTACTTAGGTAGGAATACAGAGAGATCTATCAGGGAAGCACCTAATTTGTCTAAGTATACTTAGGACGAAACATAGAGTGATCTATCTGTACTGTCACTAAAGCATCAGAGCTTAAGGGGCAAGTCCTAGAGTGGGTGACAGAAACGATTGTATAAGTGTGATAACACAGAAATATCTCAAGGAATTTGTTCTTCTTTTCCTAGCCTTAAATCATAGTTAGAGCTTAATCAGCAAAGGGAGAATCTAAGACTATATTATTGTTTAATTGTGCACAAGTCTCGGAGACAGGCCGTACTCACTTAAATATCACTTAGCTTCACTTAAATTCACTAAAGGTATATACACAAGAGTTGAACAAAATTTATTTATAGTTATAAAGTAGATGCTCTGGTAAATTCAGAGCCATATTTTTGCTGCACTTTTTTTTTTTTTTTCTCTCACAGTTTCACATATTTTTTTCTTTTTTCTTTCTTCAAACACTGAGTTGCACATATTTTTTTCTTTTTTTTTTTTTTTTCTTTAAACACTGATTTGCACTTGCTCCCGCAAAATTAATAATACACTCTGATGGATAAATATATAGCGACCTCTAAAGGGAGCTCTCCAGCTATGCCGCCGAGACATAGAGAAAAAAAGAATAACCCTAAAAATATAGAGGTAGGACCTGATACATTACAAGTAGACACTGAGACCCAGCCACTCACAAACAACACAGCTGAGATAGTAGCCCAAATATCTAGGGTGTTTACACTACAGTTAGATGCTCTAAAAGTGGAGATTAAACATGACATCAACTCCTTGTCATCTGAAGTTAGGCAGTTTACTGCGAGAATTGAAGAGGTAGAGAATAGGGTCTCAGATCTAGAAGATAGAATGTTCCAGATGGAGCAGTCTAACTCAAGAATGCAAGTTAACGTAGACACTATGCAGAGAAAAGTAGAAGATTTAGAAGACAGGGCACAACGAAATAATATTAGAATCATTGGGGTCCCCGAGAATGCTGATTTTAAAGATTTGGTTCACTTTATTACTAATACACTTCATAAAGCGTTGAACATGTACTCAGAATCTCAACCCCTACAAATTGAAAGAATACACAGAATGGGGATAAGCCATAGAAATCCAGATGGCACGCTACACCCGAGGCCTATAATTGTCAAATTGTTAAAATTTACAGATAAAGTTAATATGATGAGGAATTATAGGAAAACATTCCCAGTTGTGATAGAACAAAATAAAATAATGTTATTCCAAGATTTCTCGGCAGAGACCTCGGCCAAAAGGAGATTAATGTCACCCTTCTGTTCTAAGCTGATTAAAGCAAATTTTAATGTCAGATTAGTATACCCGGCTAAGCTAATTATACTAATAGATGGGGAACCTAAGAGACTTGAAAACCCCCAGGAAGCGAGAACATTTTGCAGAGACAAAGGGATAGAGTAATAAAGTATAGATGGAGCACAAGTGGACGCCATAATATATAATGTATGCTTCACTGTCTAACTTATAAGAGGAGGGTAGCCAAGTATATGACAGGGAAATTTTCTAGTGGGGCCCGGTTTAATAATACACTTCTGAAGCAGCATTTTAGTACTTATAAGATAAAAAGGAGCATAAGGAGAGATAAACTAAGGAAGTACAGATTCAATAGAAGGGGAACTGGAGGGTTGCTGAATTGCCATATAAGGAGGGTAGTGAACTACACAAACGGAAGGCTTACTAGACAGATTTTATTTGAACAATGGTTGTTGATGTTTTATTTTTATATGTGCAGAATGTTTTATCCTATTGGTAATATGAAGATGATATTTCCTAGACTATATAGGGAGGGGGGGGAGGAGAGTGCTTATATAATTTTTTTTTTTTTTTCCCTTTCTCTTTTTCTCTCTCGCAATCCCTTTTAACTACTCAAAACTAGTATGTAATAATGAGTATTAATCTAACTAATTTAGTGTAAGTAGAGTAAATGAGTGAGAATTTAAAAATAGCCTCATGGAATGTGGGCGGTGTATCATCTCCAATAAAACGAAAATCAATTATTAAGCTACTAGGAACATATAAACCACACATAGCGATGTTACAAGAGACACACTTGTCTGAGAAAGAAGCAAATAAATTAAAGACTAGATGGGTAGGAGAGGTAATCTCGTCTGACTATGATAATAGGAAAAATGGAGTAGCAATATTAATAAATAAGGTATTAACATATAAAATAATAAAAAAAATAATAGATCCGTTAGGTAGATTCCTGATTGTTCATATTGAAATCGACAGAAAGCTGTTTATTTTATGTAACTTATATGGACCAAATAAGGTAGATCGGCAATTCTGGGATACCCTAGCAGGAAAATTAATGATATATAGAGATCAAGAGCTGATTATTGGAGGGGACTTCAATTTGGTATTCTCACCTAATCTAGATAGGTTAAATAATAAATGTAGGGCTAGAAGAGACAGAGAAACACAAATCCTATATACATTTTGTCATAAAACTGGAACAAAAGATATTTGGAGGCTCCAAAATCCTGATAATAGAACCTTTACGTGTATGTCCAAATCACACCAGACACTCTCGAGGATCGACATGTTCCTAATAGCTGATATGATGACGGGAAAGAAAATAAGGGCAGAAATTGGTGATATAAAGATATCAGATCACGCGGTAATCTTCTTAGATTTAGAATTAAAAACTTATCAAAAACAAACTAATAATGATGTATTTTTTCCCAGATATTTGGCAAAAAATATTGCGTTCCAGAATTGGCTGAAGAGCAGATGGCAGGAATACGCTTTGCATAATAGGTCATATGAAAATAAGGCTGAAATATTTTGGGAATGTGGCAAAGCGGTATTCAGAGGAGAGGTGAAGGCATATCTTTGTAAAACTAAAAAAAAAAAATAAACAGCAGGAAGAACAGCTCTCCAATGCAGTAAGGAATAGTTTTAACTCCTATATAGCCCAGCCAGGGAGAGTGCTCTGGGAGAAATATATAAAGTTAAAGTCCCAGAGAGACTTACGCATAAAGCAAAACACGATACAGGAAGAAATGCGTTTAAAATCACTATATGGTGGCTATAGGGGAAGATCAGCTAAATACTTAGCTTCTATAACCAAAAGCAGAGCCAAAAACAATATAGGAGCAATTAAACAGGGATCATTCAGAACCACTACAAATAAAGAGATACAGAAGGTTTTTGTAGAATTTTTTAGGAACCTGTATACAGCAGAGACATTTAATCCAGAGGTTAAAAATAAATTCTGGGAAAAAGTAAAATTACCTAAATTATCACAGGATATAATGGAAAGTATCAATACTCCAATTTCACTTGATGAAATTGAACAAGGGATAAAAAACCTTAAAGGTAATAAAGCTCCAGGGCCGGATAGACTACCGACGGAATTCTATCAAATACTAGTAGAAGAAATAACCCCAGTTTTATATAACGTATACAATAGCTATTTTTTACATCAGAAGCAATGCTCCTCCGGCTTTGCTGCGTCCAACATCTCACTTATCCTTAAAAAAGATAAAGACCCAGAAAATCCAGCATCTTACCGCCCGATTGCATTGTTGAACATAGATTATAAATTACTGACTTCTATAATTGCTAACCGCTTAAAACCATTCATATCAGAAATTATTCATGATAATCAAACCGGATTTATGCCCGGGAGAAATCCTGTCAAAAACATCCGTAAAACAATGTTGATAATAGAATATATGCAAAATAAAATTAAGAAAGATATAGGTCATGGGATGTTGGACGCGGCAATCTTAGCTGTTGATGCTGAGAAAGCCTTTGATTATATCAGCTGGGATCATTTATTCACTACATTAGAAAAATTCAGCTTTAAAGACAATATCATAAATTTAATAAAAGTCATATAAGAACCCAATGTCAGCGGTAATAGTCAATGGATTAACGTTGGATAAGTTCGGGCTACAAAGAGGGACGCGACAGGGTTGCCCCCATCCCCCTTGCTATTTAATCTATCAATAGAACCTTTTGCAATTCGTTTAAGAGACTGCCTGGCAGGAATCCAGATTGGTGATCAAAAAATGGTACTTTCTCTCTATGCAGATGACCTTTTAGTATATTTAAGTAATATCGAAAAAACATTACCAATATTATTGGCAGAAACGCAGGTATTTAGCGAGATATCAGGTTATAAGATTAATTATGGGAAATCAGAGTTGCTATGGTTAAAAAAGCCCTTGAATTTTAAAGGGCCATTACCTTTTAAAGAAAAAGCACAGATTAAGTATTTAGGTATTGTATTGTCTAAATATATGATGGAGTGTTACGAATTAAACTACCCTAGAATATTCAGGGAATGCCAAAGAAAATTATTAATGTGGTCTAATCTTCCTATATCTATAACAGCTAGAATAATGTTAATCAAATCTGTGATATTTCCCAAAATTTTATACTTGTGTCAGAATATCCCAATATTATTATATAAAAAAGACATTAGAGATTTTAATAAACAATGTACCAAATTTATCTGGGCTGGGAAAAGGCCACGGATAGGGCTAGACAAATTACAACTTAACAAACTAGCGGCTGGGCTGGATTTCCCAAATTTAGAGTTGTATAATTTAGTGACCACACTTAAATATGCAATGGACTGGATAACGTCCAAAGACTATGTGACAATTGGTAGTTTAGAAAACTATATGGTCGAACCATTTAGGCTGGGTACACTCCTACACTGCCCTATAAATAGAATACCTAAGAAAATCGTAAAAATGATAATTTTTACCAATACTATAAAGGCATGGCAACAGGTTTGCCACAAAGTATAGGTTAATCCATTCTGCACAAATTTTCTCAGCATTTGTGGCAATCCCGAATTCCAACCTGGTGTATCACAAGCAGTTTTCCATCGATGGAAAAGGAAAGGTTTAATGTTTATTAGACAATTAGTATCAGAAGACTTGACAGTTAACTCATTCACAAATCTAGCTAGAATTTATGACCTGTCGAAAAAGGATTTTTTCGCGTTTCTACAAGTACGCCACTTCATTAACAGCTTACAAACTAAATACAAACCCAATTGGTCTATGGGGATGTTAGATAATATGATTAAGCTGTATGAAAATGGCAAGATATCAATCTCAATAATCTACAAAGCAATTAATTCATTTAATAATGAAGAACATTTGCAGGGGATAAAAGAGAAATGGCATAGAGAGTTCCCAAATTTAACGACAAATGAAATAGGTCAATCTCTGAAGCTGACTAATAAATTTTGGGTCCCAACTAACTGGAGAGAGTCACACCTGAAATTGATCAGGAAAGTATATATAACCAATAGAAATCTAACTAGGTGGTATGGGACTACATTAACCTGCCCGAAGTGTAACGCAGAGGAAGCAGATATTACTCATTATTTTTGGAGGTGCCCGAAAATTAACCAATTATGGAGACAAGTTAATTATTGGATTAAAAGGAAGCTGGATATTGAGTTTGAGATTCAAATATTCCACGTCTTTTTTCTAGTAAAATATTCAGATAAAGTTAAAGAGAATGATTTAATTAATACTATAATTTTTATAACTAGGAATCTAATCTTGAAGGACTGGAAAGGGACAAAAGCTCCCAAATTGGTGGCATGTAAAAATGGAGTGGTTAACCAGTGTATGTTAGAACATTATGATTCACGAGACCCAGCTAGCCCGTTAGAAGAAGTTTTTTTTAAGAAATGGAAAAAGTTCATTCTATCTTTACCGTTGCATATACAAATCCAACTGACAGCCCCTTTTAGGAATACAGAATATGTTATGATCAATATTATAACAGGCTTATTCCCCCCAAGTTGGGGTGGAATGTAAAAGCACTAGAGAGAGCAAGAGAGGTAAGGGAAGTGAGGGGGGTGTTTTTTTTTTGTTTGTTTGTTTTTTTTCTCCCTATTCCCCCCCACCCTATCATCTCTTCGAGATGGCTGTAAAACCGAGAGGATAATTTATGATTACAAATTTTGGCTGTTTTTCTTTTTTTTTTTTTTTCTGCATATACTTAATATTAGAAGAAGGCTATGTTTAAGACACTAGATGATAAGTTACTGGTGTCTTCCATTAGGGGAATTATGTTAATTTTTGACACAAATAGTCAAACCTTGTACTAGTCAGATTATAATTATTTATGGTACTATAAGAAGTATATTTTTTGGATCAGATTATTTGTAAAGGTGAACAATGAAGAATGTATAATTTTTGTTTTTTATTATTTATTTAATTTTTTGGATCAGATTATTTGTAAATATGAACAATGAAGAATGTAGATACCTTTTTCTTTCTCTGCATGTAATTCTGGAAATTGATACTAATAAAGCGTTAAAAAAAAAAAAAAAAAAAAAAAAGATGGCGGGGACAATTGTGCGGCGGGGGAGGGAAGGGAGCTGTTTGGGAGGGATCAGGGGGTGGGATGTATCAGTTGGGAGGCTGATCTCTACACTAAAGCTAAAATTAACCCTGCAAGCTCCCTACAAACTCCCTAATTAACCCCTTCACTGCTAGCCATAATACACGTGTGAGGCGCAGCAGCATTTAGCGGTCTTCTAATTACCAGAAAGCAACGTCAAAGTCATATATGTCTGCTATTTCTGAACAAAGGGGATCCCAGAGAAGCATTTACAACCATTTGTGCCATAATTGCACAATCTGTTTGTAAATGATTTCAGTGAGAAACCTAAAATTGTGAAAAAATTTAAGTTTTTTTTAATTTGATCGCATTTGGCGGTGAAATGGTGGCATGAAATATACCAAAATGGGCATAGATCAATACTTGGGGTTGTCTACTACACTACACTAAAGCTAAAATTACCCCAAAAAGCTCCCTACATGCTCCCTAATTAACCCCTTGACTGCTGGGCATAATACACGTGTGGTGCACAGTGGCATTTAGTGGCCTTCTAATTACCAAAAAGCAACGTCAAAGCCATATATGTCTGCTATTTCTAAACACAGACGATCCCAGAGAAGAATTTACAACCATTTATGCCATAATTGCACAAGCTGTTTGTAAATTATTTCACTGAGAAACCGAAAGTTTGTGAAAAAATTTGTGAAAAAGTGAACAATTTTTTGTATTTGATCACATTTGGCGGTGAAATGGTGGCATGAAATATACCAAAATTGGCCTAGATCAATACTTTGGGATGTCTACTAAAAAAAAATATGTACATGTCAATGAATATTCAGGGATTCCTGAAAGATATCAGTGTTCTAATGTAACTAGCGCTAATTTTGAAGAAAAAAAATGGTTTGGAAATAGCAAAGTGCTACTTGCATTTATAGCCCTATAACTTGCAAAAAAAGCAAAGAACGTGTAAACATTGGGTATTTCTAAACTCAGGATAAAATTTAGAAACTATTTAGCATAGGTGTTTTTTGGTGGTTGTAAATCTGTAACAGATTTTGGGGGTCTAAGTTAGAAAAGGTGTGTTTTTTCCATTTTTTTCTCATATTTTATATTTTTTTTTATAGTAAATTATAAGATATGATGAAAATAATGGTATCTTTACAAAGGCCACTTAATGGCGAGAAAAACTGTATATAATATGTGTGGGTACAGTAAATGATTAAGAGGAGAATTACAGCTAAACACAAACACCGCAAAAATGTAAAAATAGCCTTGGTCCCAAACGGACAGAAAATGGAAAAGTGCTGTGGTCATTAAAGGGTTAAAGGGATTGGAAAGTCAAAATTAAACTTGCATGATTCAGATAGAGCATGTGATTTTAAGACACTTTTAAATTAACTTCTATTTTCAAATGTGCTTCATTTTCTTGGTATCCCTTGTTGAAAAAGAATACAATTAAACACATTTAATAATATAAGTACATTGAAAAGTAGTTTAAAATTGTATGTTCTATCCAAATCATGAAAAATAATATTGGTGTTTTATGTCTCTTTAAGGGACCACTCAATGCAGTAGAATTGCATAATTAACAAGTGCATTATAAAAATACAGTGATTTAACAGCTACTCTGAATTTGAAATAAGCAGTAGATTCTTCTCTGACATTTTTTTTTCTCCACCTCCTCTGGCCCCCTGTATCATGTGACAGACATAGGACAGTCACAAACTAGTATACATATACCCTGTGAGCTTGTGCACATGCTCAGTAGAAGCTTGATCCCCAGAAAGTGTGAATATAAAAAGACTATGCAAAATTTGATAATGGAAGTAAAGTGGATAGTGTTTTAAAAAAAATATATATATATTATTTTTTTGGGTGGGTTTTTTTTTAGATTAGGGCTTTGGACTTTGAAAAAGAGCTAAATGCCCTTTTAACGGCAATGCAAAAGAACTAAATGCCCTTTTAAGGGCAATGCTCATACAAATGCCCCTTTAGGGGCAAGATAGCTTAGGTTTTTTTTAGAGTTAGGTTTTTTATTTTGGGGGGCTGGTTGGGTGGTGGGTTTTACTGTTGATTTCTTTAGGACAATTGGTAGTTTATTGTAGGCTAGGTGGCGTTTTTATTTTTTGGGGGGGCTTTTTAATTTTTATAGGGCTATTAGATTAGGTGCAAATGTTTTTATTTTTGATAATTTATTTTATTTATTTTTTTGTAATCTTAGTGTTTTTTTATTTTTTCGTGATTTTAGTGTTAATTATTTTTGGTAAACCTAGATTTTTTTTAATTTTTCAGAGGATTTGTTTTTTTTAGTTGTAATTGAAATTTTTTATTTTTTTTCGTAGTGTTAGGTTTTTTTAAATTTGTAATTTAGATATTTTAATTGGTAGTATTTTTTATTTTATTAGAATAGTAAGGTTAGCTTCATTTATAGTTTAATGTTAGGTTTATATTTATTTCACAGGTCATTTTTTATTTATTTAAATAGAGTTATATTGTAATTTTAATTTAAAGTTGGGGGTGTTAGGTTTAGGGGTTAATAGTTTAATTTAGTGTTTTGCGATGTAGGGGCCGGCGGTTTAGGAGTTAATAGGTTTATTTAGTGGCAGAGATGTGGGAGGCTAGAGGTTTAGGGGTTAATAACTTTATTTAGTGGTGGCAATGTCAGGGAGCGGTGGAATAGGGGTTAATAACTTTATTATAGTGGCGGTGATGTCGGGGTGTGGGGGAATAGGGATTAATATATTTAAATAGTGTTGGTGATGTGGGTGGGAGGCGGTTTAGGGGTTAATAGGTCATTTACGGGTGTTAGTGTACTTTGTAACATTTTAGTTATGAGTTTTGTGACAACATTTTTGTTACACAAAGTTCATAACTACTGCTTTCAGATGGCAGTATGGATTGTGTTGGTATAGGCTGTAACGCAAGCATTTTAGCCTCACCGCACAACCTGTAATACCAGCGCTATGAAAATCCCATGCAAAATTGCGGGATTGACGTTTCATTACAGGCTAAAATAGCTATAGAGACACGACTCCCAATATTGCGTTACTGCTTTTATGCTGAAATTGCCCTTTTTCAGTGTTAAAAGCCGCAACGCAAACCTTGTAATCTAGGTGATAGTACTTTAGTATTTTATTTTTTGTCATATATATGAAAATGCAGCAGTTAACACATTAAAAACATGTTTGCATGTAATAAAGATTAGGTAACAACTGTTAAAATGTAAAGTGATACTAACAGGAAGTGCATGTCTGTGTGACAACTTCCTCAAAACAATGGTTTATTAGCACATAAACTCTATTAAAAAGCACTTTAATACATATTTAAATATTTTTATTTTTTTAGAAGAACTATAAATAAAGTTAGCTACAATAATAGTGTAGAGCTCAGCATTGGCTTGGAGCAGGCTTAAGGGTTAAGGCCCTGTGGGATGGAAGGTGTAGTTGGTAGCTTTGCAACAGTATTACATTTTGCAGGGAGGGGTTTAGCTTACCTTTATAAGGTCCTGACAAGAAGTCCAATGTCTCTTTTCCATCATTATGGCTGAAGATTCCATTGGAGCTATGGATCATGCAAAGAGGACCTCTGTTTTTACCCTTAATGGTTTTGAGACAAAATGGAGTCGGCACAGAAGGGATCCAGGAGGAGACAGTCTGAAATAGAGCAGATAAGAGACTCTGAGGATGAGGTGGTGCCTCTGACACCTATAGCGTGGAGAGTAGGCCTTTGCCTTGGTTGGGGCAGGCCGTTAGGGAGATCCTCTTATGGGTGAGGATGAGGGTTTTTAATTGACATAGCGTAGGTTAGGCCTTAGTTAGAGCCATATGTAGTAGGTAACCCTGGTGGTCTAGTAGGTCCGTCTAGTAGACCTTTAGCGAGCACATCTGGGTCTCCCTCCCCTGCTCCATAATTGGCCGTTGTGGTGGCATTAGTGGTGTCCCCTCCCCCGTGGTCTTACATGGGGCTAGCCTGGATGAGGCCACGGGACTTCTGCATCTTCCTTCTGAGGCAGCGTCAATGGTGGCGAAGGTAATTCGGTCCCTTGTGGTGGCGGGTCTTCTTTATCTTCGGCTTTTGATGATTCTTCTCCAGTGGCATCGGGGGTGGTCTGGCAGTGGCAGGGCCATCTTCTATTAGTCTCGGTGGTAGTCAAATGGTAAAAGCGTGTACTTCCGGGGGTAACAGTATGTATGACATCACTTCTGGAAGTTGCTGGGTAGGCCACGGAGGCATTGAGGAGTACTGGTGTTCGATTGTCAATTAGTGTGGAATCTGCAATGCAGGTAAAGGAGCATCCCAGACTGCAGGCAGTGCTTGGTTTGATTGTGGGGCCCCTCTTGGTCATTCATTGATTGAGCTGATGTGTATTTGTAGGGGGAGTGTTGATTAGGCCCTTAATGAGGTCTACCTCAACCTTCTCCATGACAGTTGCTGTCGTGGAAAAGGTTGATTCGCTTAGTGGGCATGCAATTCCTGCAAGAATTTCTGGTGTCCAAGAAAGGAGTGTAGGGCCTATGCTGCCCTTGTCTGAATGTGGAATCAAACATGCTGTGTCAGTCTGTGAGGAGGCTTATACATGTATCCATGCATCATCCATTCGCTTCACGTGCATCTGAAAGGCAAGATGGTCAGGAAGATCCAAGAGGGCAGATATGTGAATATATTCAAACTGTCCCTGGATGCATGCTGTGCAAAGGAGAGGAGACAGGATGGGACAGGTCCCAAGAAGGTTAAGTGTCTGGATACCTTCTAAGAGTGGGAGAGATATTTCAGGGTTCTTGCCTCCTGCTATTTGGAAAAAAATAATTCTAGCCAGCACCAAGCAATTCTGAAGTACATGCATATGATTGATTGGATTCATTGTAGGTTCAGAGAGTGTGGAGGGATTATGATGCAGAATACAGGAGAAAGATGTCTGGAAATCCTTCATTAACCTTTGTGATGACCTATATGCAACTGTGGTCGTGCCTGGGCCATGAACAGTTTCCTTCACCAAGGTCTTCAAGTAAGGCAGTTGTAGCTAGCGTGGTGCCTAGAGGTCGAGAGAGTGTTGGAAATTTTAGTACAGCCAATGTGACCAGGGAGCAAACTGCTCCTTTCAGCACATCTTCAAGTACTGTAGAGAAAGTCACCCATGTTGCGATTATAGAAGAAAGAGTTAAGAGGAGTTGTAGGTAATCCTGAAGGGTCTGCTTCAGGTAAGAGCTCTTACCCCTCTAAATTAGGATGCTCTTGAGTCATGGCTATGGCTTTACCCAGACAGACAGGCTGCCAGTCTGCTGTTATATGGTATTCAGGAAGGGTTTGTGATTCCAGTAAGTGACCAGGTTTTTGGGTCCTCCACCCATAGGAACCTGAAGTCGGCATATCAATTTCCCCAGGTTGATCATTTCTGTGCATTATCAATCATTTGATGCAGTGGTTGATATTGTTCAGTCACTGGGGCAAGGGGCATTGCTGGCAAAATTGGACATCAAATCTGCCTATAGATTTCTGCCTTTACAGCCTCATTCTTTTTGGTTGATGGATTGTAAGGTCGAAGGGTCTTTCTTTGTTGACAAGTGTCTGCCATTGGGTTGCTCAGTTTCTTGTGCATTCTTTGAAGCATTCAGTTCCTTCTTGCACTGAGCGGTTGCTTCTGTGGCGCATAGTGACATCATTGCTCACTATGTGGATGACTTCCTGTTGGTGGGAATGCCAGACTTGGATGAATGTGCCAGACTGATAAGGGGATGAGGATCCTCATGGAGAAGTTCAGTGTGCCACTGGTGGAAGACCCAAGGGATCTTGCACTTCGTTGACTTTTTTTGGGGTTGAGAAAGATACAGTTGATCAGCTTTGTCACTTGCCTGCGGATAAGGTAATTCAACTGCTGGAAGTGGTTTGGGCAGCTGCTACAGCTAGTTTTATCCATCTATGGGATTTACAATCCTTGCTAGGTCTTCCAAATTTCGTGTGTAGGCTGAACCCTTGTGGGTTGTATTTTCAACCAGCGCCTGGAAGTTCCATCAAAAGTTGGTATCAATGCAGGATTGCAAGTTAAGGTGATGAGGGACATGGTGGAAATCTTGATAATGTTGGAAAGATTTCTCCTTCAATTCAATAGTGTGTGGCTCTGGCATGACGGAGTCATATCTAATGTAGAGCCTGAGTTGTTCACAGCTGCAGTAGGTTATTTTGGGTTTGGTGCTTATTTTGGAGGAAAGTGGTGTGTGGGTGCATAGCCAGGGGACTGACATTCCAGGGGTGTGACTCGCAACTTTATGCTCCTAGAGCTGCTCTCTATTGTGGTTGCTGTGGAGCTGTTGGCAGAGCAGTTGCATGACTGCTTTGTTGTGTTCTGGTGAGACAATTTGCATGCACGCCATAAACAGTTTGTTAGACTTTTCCCAATAGTTGTCAGATACCTGAGGTTCTTGGTCCTCCATTGCCTTGATTATAACATTCAGTTTAGAGCTAGGCATGTGCCTGTGGTTGAGAAGGTTATAGCGGATGCCTTATCTCCCTTTAATTGGAGACTTTTTAGGAAAGTTTCACTTTAAATGCGGCTAAGGTTGGACTTACTTGTCCAGGTTTCCTTTGGCAGTTGATGAGGGCTTCCTTGGCACCTGCTACATGGTCCACATATTAAAAATATTGGAGTGAGTGTCAACTTTTTTGTATTTCACAAGGTGGGGAGGCTTCTCCTGGATCTCAGGTAATGTTGCTTGAGTGGTTGACTTGTCTGCGTGTAAAGGTGTACTGCAGAGCCAGCTGGTGTGTTTCTTTAATAGGCTGTTTAATTTTCCTAAACCAACAGGTGCTTTTCTCGTTCATCAGAGGGGCTGGAGTTGCACTGAGGTTCGCAAAGTTGATACTCGAGAACTGATTAAATTTTATAGTTTGCATTTGTTGAATGTGCCTGGCCCATGTTTGTTTCTCTGAGTTTGAATTAAAGCTGTTCGGGGACCATCTTTGTTCTTGTATTTCTTGGGGTTTTAAGGGTTGGGGAGTAGTTTATGCCTTCTAAGCATACAGTTGGTCAGGGTGTGCAGTGTGAACATGTCAAGCTGGCCAGCTTATTAGCAAAAATACAGAAAAATTTAAGTTACAATGACTTCCCTTGTATTTCAAGATGCTGCCAGCCCTGGTTACTCCTCCACCATTTGAACAGAACTGTTTTTTTAGATGGCGGTGCAGTTTTTTACAAGGTGCTTGCCAAACCTCTTTCTGACATCTTTTTTCTCAATAAAAAGATTAAATTAATAATAAAAAAGCTCAAACATTTCAGCAGACAAAGCTATGAAAAATACTTTGAGCTTTTTATTGGATTTTATTGAAGCTGGAAATCACTGTCATCAATGCTTCAGATGTTCTCTGAATAAAATCTTCAATTTCTAAACGTAACCCTATGAGTATGTTCCTTTTAGTGCAGGCTGTTTGCTAAGCTATATTACACTATTGTTGGCCATTTCTGCTAAGGTTTTCTGCTGAGGTGGGAGAAAAAGATTTAGAAAAGCTCCTTGTGAAAGACTGCACCACCCTCTAAAAAACAGTATGACAACGTGGTCATGCTGTTTACTCCTCAGTAAGAGGTTGACCAGGATGCAAGAGGTGTGTGGTTGACGTTGTGTGCTCAGGCAGTGAGGGAGTGTTTTTCTGTGTGGTTGGTGAAGTATGTAGCTGTTCACCCTGTGGGTGGTAGCCTGGTTCCCTACTTTCCAGATTTCAATTTAGGAAAGTGCTGAAGGATTCATCAAGGCAGCCTCTTCTATCTTCATACAGCTGGTGAAGTCCTCATCCAGGCGGCAAGAAGTCTTCATCCAGACAGCATCTTCTATCTTCATCTATCCGGCGCGGAGTAGGTCCATCCTGAAGACATCCAACATGGAGCATCCTCTTCATATGGTCTCCGGCGTACACTGGAACTTCAATGCAAGTGACATCATCTAAGATGGCATCCCTTGCATTCCTATTGGGTGAAAGATTTAAATCAGCCAATTGGATTAGAGCTGCTAAAATCCTATTGGCTTTTCCAATCAGCCAATAGGATTGAGCTCTCATCCTATTGGCTGTTCCAATCAGCCAATAGGATTGATCTCTCATTCTATCTTCGATGACGTCACTTGCATTGAAGTTCCAGAGTACGGCAGAGACCGTATGAAGAGGATACTCCGCGCCGGATGTCATCAGGGTGGACCAGCTCTGCGCCAGATGGATGAAGATAGAAGATGCCGTCTGGACGAAAGATAGAAGATGTCATCTGGATGAAGACTTCTTGCTGCCTTGATGAGGACTTCGCCGGCTGGATGAAGATAGAACACTTATTGCCACATGGATGATGACTTTGCCGGCTGGCTGGATCCTTCAAGCGGGACTTCAAGAACTGTAAGTGGATCATTGGGGGTTAGTGTTAGGTTTTTTTAAGGGTTTTTTGGGTGGGTTTTATTTTTAGTTTAGGGTCTGGGCATGTAAAAGAGCTAAATGCCCTTTTAAGGGCAATGCCCATACAAATGCCCTTTTCAGGGCAATGGTTAGCTTAGGTTTTTTTAGATAGTTTTTTAATTGGGTGGGTTGGTTGTGGGGGTGGTGGGTTTTACTGTTGGGGGTGTTTGTATTTTTTTCATAGGTAAAAGAGCTGTTATCTTTGGGGCAATGCCCCACAAAGGCCCTTTTAAGGGCCAATGGTAGTTTATTGTAGGCTAGGTTTTTTTTTATTTTGGGGGTGCTTTTTTATTTTGATAGGGCTATTTGATTAGGTGTAATTCTTTTTTATTTTTGATCATTTGTTTTTTATTTTTTGTAATTTAGTGTTTGTTTTTTTTCTAATTTAGTTATTTTTATTTATAGTAATTTTAGTGTTTATTTTTTTTTGTAATAGGTTTTAGTGTAAGGCAGGTTAGGTTTTATTTCACAGGCAAGTTTGTATTTATTTTAACTAGGTAGTTAGTAAATAGTTAATAACTATTACTAACTAGTCTACCTAGTTAAAATAAATACAAACTTACCTGTGAATAAAAATAAAACCTAAGCTAGCTATAATATAACTATTGTAGCTAGCGTAGGTATTATTTTACAGGTAAGTTTGTATTTAGTTTAAAATAGGTATTATTTAGTTAATAATTGTAACTTTAGTTTAGCTGTATTTTAATTATGTTAAAGTTAGGGGGTGTTCGGCTTAGGGTTACGTTAGGGTTACGTTAGGGTTAGGTTTAGGTTTAGGGGTTAATGGATTTATTTAGTAGTAGTGATGTGGGAGGCCAGAGGTTTAGTGGTTAATAACTTTAGTATAGTGGCGGCGACATCGGGAGTGGCAGATTAGTGGTAAATAGTTTTATGTAGGTGGTGGCGATTTTTGGGGCATCAGATTAGGGGTTAATAACTGTATGTAGGTGGCGGCGATGTTGGGGGAGGCAGATTAGGGGTTAATAGTTTTATGTAGGTGGTGGCAGATTAGGGGTTAATAACTGTATGTAGGTGGCGGCGATGTCAGGGGCAGCAGATTAGGGGTGTTTAGGTTTATGATAGGGTATTAGGTTTAAACATAACTTTTTATTTCCCCATAGACATTAATGGGGCTGCGTTACGGAGCTTTTCATTCTGCAATCGCAGATGTTAGGCATTTTTTTTGCCGGCTCTCCCCATTAATGTCTATGGTGATATCGTGCACAAGCACGTCAAAGCAGTGCTTGTTTTCGGTGCGGTATGGAGCTCAACGCAACCATTTCGCCCGCACAAGCCTGCTTTTTTAAAACTCGTAATACCAGCGCTATAGGGAGGTGAAATAATGCCGCTTTTGTGTCGGTCATTAAAATCCCTATAGCGCTCAAAACTCGTAATCTAGCTGACTGTTTCTTGCAGTGGGAGCAGCATTGGGAACTCCGCTGCACCTTCCATTGCAGATCCTTGACCTTGCACCTTCGATTGTGGGGCCTTAACCTGTTGTTTAACTTGAGGAATTGTAGTGACTAATTTTGCCGCAATCCATAGTAAATTCTGTTAACTTTGTCATGTTGAATGAACAAAAACAATCAGGAGGGGTTAGACAGGTGCAGAGAGAAACCTGGCCCAGCTCTTAAAGGGACAGGAAACCCCAAAATATTATTTCATGATTTGGATAGATAATACAATTTTAAACAACTCTCCAATTTACTTCTATTATCAAATTTGCTTCATTCTCTTGTTATCCTTTGCTAAAGGAACAACATTGCACTACTGGCAGTTAGCTGAACACACATATTTAGCCAATCACAAGAGACAAATGTGTGCAGGCACCAATTAGCAACTAGCTCCCATAAAATATCCATAGATTTTAAATAAATACATATGATAATCTGATTACATGTTATATTAGAAATTATTCCTGCTCAGAATAATAATACATTTACAATATATAGATATAGTGGTATAAATAAACACAGAGATATGACAGACAACATTGTTTAGAACAAAAAAAGGAACTTCGGGACATTCTGACATAACACACACACATATATATATATATATATATATGTGTGTGTGTGTGTATATATACATACTAAAATATGTATGTCCAATATTAAAAAGAATTCTAATAATTCACTTTCCACTTTGCACCAAATATGTCGCTACTTGCTATATTCGCAATTAGTCCTGCTCAGAAAAAGAATACATTTACACTATATATAATAATGTGCTAAAGAGAAATGTGCTTGTTCGTGGACAGTAATGAAATGGTATAAATTAAGTTGGGAAAAGCCCGAATAACCGCAACATCAATGACTGTTAGTTAACCCCATTCCGATGCTCTTCGCACCGTACTTGACGCGCCTGTTTTTGACTGCTTTTTTGATAAATAAGGAGCTCGTATTCAGATCCGCGGCTGCAATGTTTGGCGATGTTTGGTGAGCATATTGACGCCCGCGAGTGCAACATAGTTGACGCTTTGATAAATATCCCCCTTGGTCTTGTATCTTATTTACTATTTAATGGTTTAAGGTTACGTAATTAAACCGGGAACTCCCAGCTAGGGTCTTTAATGGCTTGTGTCCACTTAATGTTTGTTTTAGCAGTAATGTGCTGATTACTTGAGTAAAGCCTTACATTTGGGATGCCATTTATATGCAAATGCATTAACGTCTTTCCATATAAAGGATACAAATATATAAGGAAGTTTAGGAAACTCAGATTCTTCACTGCATCAGACAATGCTTTTGTATGCTATTGTGTATTATCTTGCTTAGTACTGAGAGTAAAAAGATGTTTGACCAACACATATACTGCTTTTATGGAATAAGAGGATCCTTTTTTTCAACACACACAAACACCCTGCCTCTCACAGGTTGCCAAGCACAAATACATGCACCACTGAAGAAGATTAAACATTGATGAGAAAGTAAATAACAATGGACATACTCATAGCAAATGTTTAATACAGAAAAAATGCATTTTTGTTTTCCATGGGATAAACCAATGAGATGAAACCGTATCCATGTATAAACATAGAAAACAATGCAACTTTTTAATATACTTTTAATATATATTATATTGTATTAAATATATAATATATTATATAAAGACGTAGGGCCTGTGAGAAATGCAACCAGTACTATTAAACTTCTTTTGGCATTCTGTCTAAGGGAAATGAAACTCAAGATTCAAATTTAAAGGACCAGTCAACACATTAGATTTGCATAATCAATAAATGCAAGATAACAAGACAATGCAATTGCACTTAGTCTGAACTTCCACTGAGTAGTAGATTTTTTTATAACAAATTTTAAAGTATATTTCCATTCCCCTTGTACCATGTGATAGCAATCAGCCAATCACAAATGCATATACATATAGTCTGTGAATTCTTGCACATGCTCAGTAGGATCTGGTGACTCAAAAATTGTAAATATAAAAGACTGTGCACATTTTTTTTTAATGGAAGTAAATTGGAAAGTTGTTTAAAATGACATGCTGCATCTGAATCATGAAAATTTTATTTAACCTGAGTGTCCCTTTAAACAACTTTCTAATTTACTTCTATTTTCAGTTTTTCTTTGTTGTCTTAGTAACTTTTGCTGAAAAATAGTGACATAAGCACCGGAGTGTGCACGTGTCTAGTGCACTATATAGCAGCAGTTTTGCAAGAATGCCATCCATATGCAAGAGCACTAGATGGCAGCACTATTTACTGCCATGTAGTTCTCCAGACACCTAGGTATCTCTTCAACAAAGAATATCTTGGGAATGAAGCAAATAATAGACAGAAACTGGAAACTATTTTAAAAATGAATCTTCTGGCAGAATCCCAAAAGCAAATTGTTGGGTTTCATATCCCTTTATGGCAGTTATTCCTTGAAAACCAATGTTTCTCGTAAAGGGGTGTTCCCTGCATTTAAATGGACATGAAATTCAAAACGTTTATTTTGTGATCGGATAGAGAATGAAATTTTAAACAACTTTACAATTTACTTCTAAAATCGAATTTGCTTCATTCTCTTTGTATCCTTTGTTGGAGAAGCAATGCACTACTGAGGGCTAGCTTAACAGATTGGGTGAGCAAATAACATAAGGCATACATGTGCAGCCACCAATCAGCAGCTCCTGAGCCTACTTATGTATCATTTTCAACAAAGGATACAAAGTGAACAAAACAAAAGTAAATTGGAAAGTTGTTTAAAATCACGTTCTATCTGAATTATGAAATTAAACAACTGGGATTTATATTTTTAAGATCAAGAAGGTAAGTTCAGGAGTGTGCACGTGTCTGCATTACTATATGGCAGCAGTTTTTCAACAATATTATACATTATCAAGAGCACTAGATGGCAGCACTGTTTCCTGTTATGTAGTGCTCCAGGCATGTGCACGTTACCTATCTAGATATCTCTTCAACGAAGAAGAATAAGATAACAAAGCAAATTTGATAATAGAATTAAATTGGAAATGTTTGAAAAATCTATTCTCTATTGGAATAATGAAAGAACATGTTTGGATTTCATGTCTCGTTAATGTGCACGTGGTAATAAAACAACACTGTACTTAACCCTTTTGTGACAGGGTTAAAGTGCCTACATCGGCACAGAGCTTAAAATCCATCCCACCTCCCATCTCTCTCATATTTTAATGTATAGCCCAGTAGAGAATATGAAACATTTAGGAAGGAAAGACAGGGCCTGTGGACATCATCATTCTGAAAGAAAATTATTTATCAGGTAAGCATAAATGTTGTTTTCTTTTGTAAAATAATGATAGAGAAGACCATGTTACAGTTTTCAAATCTGCTCCAAAGATACGTCTTTTTTAAAAACCCACAATGTTGCACCTGCTCTTGTAGAAAGGAGGCGACTTTCCCACCACCAATTAAACCTTGTGAATCACTTGTTTGAGCCAAGAGGCCAATGCTATCTTAGTAGTTTTCTGCCTCTTACAAGTTCCAGAGAAGTGAACAAACAAAATAGAAGTTTGTCTGAAATATTTAGTAGCTTGGAGATATCATTTCAAAGCCCTGTCTACCTCAAGATTATGTAATAGCCATTCCTTAGGTTTAGCAGGATCTGAACACAATGAAGGAAAACAATTTCTTAATTGGCATTACATGTAGAAACTACCATAGGAAGAAAATCATATTTAGTACAAAGTACAACCTTAACCTTGTGAATAATTAGAAATGGAGAATCATTAGACAAGGTTGACAACTCAGAAACTCTCCTTGCTGAAAAGATTGCTAATAGTATAAGTAATATCCAAGATAACAGTAGATATCAATGGAATGCATTGGTTCAAAAGGAGAGCCTTTTAATACAGAGAGAACTAGATTCAAATTCCATGGTGGAGAAATAGGTTTCACAACTAAACCCTGGACAAAAGTCTGAACTTCAAGAAGTTCAGCAACTTACTATGAAAAAGAACAGATAAAGCAGAAATTTTAACTTTTAGGAAACTAGCAGACAAACTCTTGTCAAGGCCATCATGTAAACCACTTCTAGGAATCCTAAATAAATACCAAGAAAACCCTCTGAAAGAACACAATTTAAAATATGCCTTTCAAATCTTCTGATAAATCGTTTGTGTCACAGGTTTTCTGGCCTGCATCAAAGTTTCAATGACCGAATCTGAGAAACTTCCAAGTCTCAAAACTAGGTGTTCAACCTCTACACTGTTTAATTTAGAGATTTGAGATCATGATAGAAAAGAGGACTTTGAGACAACAGGTCTTTTCTCAGAGGAAGAATCCATGGAAGAGATGAGGACATCTGCACTAGATCTGCATACCATGTCCTGCAGTGCCAGGCTGGAACAGTTAATATTACTGACATTGACTCCTGCTTTATCTGAATAATGACTCTTGGTATAAGTACAAACAAAGAAAACAGGTATGCTAGATGAAACTCCCATGGGCATACTAAGGTGTCTATCATGTGAGCCTTTGGATATTTTGATCTTGCACAATACCTTGGAAGCTTGTGATTTAGAGAGACCACCATATCTATGTCCTGTAAGCCACATTTGATCACTATGTGATTGAAAATGTCCTAATGGAGAGACCATGCTCTCGGGTGGACCTGGTATGTAAATTGCCGATAGGGAGCAATAATTCCTCTCTGCCTGAGACAGAGTCTGAGACACTTCCTGCATGGCCAGTGGACTTCGAGTACCCACTTGATGATTTATGTAGGCCACCACCATGATATTGTATGACTGGAAATGGATAAACTTTTCCTCCTTCAATAGGGGCCATGGCTGAATAGCCTGAAGAATAACTCGAAGTTCCAGAATGTTGATTGGTAACCTTGCCTCTAAAGCAGACCAAACTACTTGCGCTCCTCGAGAAACCCTGACTGGCGTCCATTGGCACAATAGACCAAGACTGATGAAAAAAGGATGATCCAAGGGTCAAAGAAAGACTTTGTGTCCTCAAGAAAAAGATTGTCAGATGGAGAAATCCAAAGCAATCTGTTGTTCCAAATGTAGATCATTCTTTGACCAATGAGGTAGTATAGAACAATTAAAGGGGTCTCAAGTGAAGAGGGGCAAAAGGTACTGCATCTGAAGCAGCTACCATAAGTCCCACCACCTCGATACACTGAGTTATTGATGGAAATGGAACAATTTGTAGGGAGTGACAAGCCCTCTGAATCTTTAGTTTGCAAAGTTCCGCCAGGATCTAGATGCATAAGGATTGAGTCTATTATGACTCCTATAAAGTCTACAGTTATAGCAGGATATAATGAGCTTTTTGGGTACATTGACACTCCAACCATGGCCTTGAAGGAAGACAGAAGCAACTGAAATGCCATGAATTCTGATCACCCCCTATATTGTATTCAACACAGAGTGGCAAACTGGCAATATTTGCAGATATGCAAACCTCAGGAACTGAAAGTGATACCTGTGTACAGGGATGCGCAAATATACATCCTTGAGATCTATAGTATTCATACACTGACCCTTTTGGGTTAAGTTTAAAATAATAAGGAATGTTCCCATTAAACAAATGGGAAACCAGACAAAACATGTTTAGGGATGTTAAATCTAGGACAGTCCCTTTTTGACAATGAACAGATTGGGGTAAAACCCTTGACCCTGAGGCGACATTGGTACTAGGATAAATTATTCCCCTATCCTCCAAATCCTTTTAAAAAAGCTGCCTCCTCTGAAAGATTTTTGGCAACATGAGACCGTTGGTCAATAAGGAGGACTCTGCTTCAAAGAGAGCAAAACTATCAATCTCTTGAAGGATAAAAAAAAATCAGTCCAGATAGAAAAACGTTTTTTCCTGATGAATCCTAAAAAAATAAACTTATACAGAAGTTTATACAAAGTTTATAAATCTGTATACGACATAAGCATCATTATATAAAATGCATGTATATACACATATTTAGCCACAGTGGCCTTACTAACTAGAGAAAGAACAAAGAAACCCAGCACTCATCAACCAGACCAAAGGTGCACGCTAGATGACAGAACCACTCCTTATGTAGCCATAATAGGCGGGGTTACTACCTGTACAGGTGTGAGACTAATAATTAACCCTCTGTGTCTATACATCAGGGAGACTTTCCTTCATGAGAAATAGTATGTCCTGCCTGTAGAAAGTGGTTTGATACAGGAGCATCCCTATTATTGCAACGCAATATGGCTACATAAGGAGTGGTTCTGTCATTTGTTTGTATAACATGATTAAGGTCAGGTTCTGACCGAAACATCGTTGTTGTTTTTATATGTCTCTGATGCAATAAAAATATAAGGAATACTTCAAGTTGGTGCTGCTTCAACTTTTTCACTATACCTTTTGGGGTGAGTGCAAGGACCCCTATAGCGTGCACCTTTGGTCTGGTTGATGAGTGCTGGGTTTCTTTGTTCTTTCTATATTATACTTCTGCACTAAGCCCTCTGCACTCCCAGACGAATATATATCCAATATGGAGAAAAACATTTCAGAGACTGAGTTACAGACTTTTGCTTACAGTGACCTGGAAGCAGCACGCATCACTACTTTGGTGCGAGGTTCGAGGAACTTTTTACAAACTGCACCTACGGAAATATCAACTAAGGAATATGAGAAACTGTCTAAAAAGAATCTGTCCTATGGTCTCCATGCGACTACATTAGCCGAATACCATAGGGTACGCCGGATCCCAAGAGGCCTTCGCATGAACGTGAGACCTACACTCCTGAGGGAGAATAAGGAGTACTGTGAAAAGTTTACACACATTTTGAACAAATGTTCATTTGATCTCCTGGTACTTACCGTGGACTATCTACAAAGGGACCTGGATGTGCAGAAGGAGGAGCTTGCACGCCTTGAGAGTTCCTTGAGAGTGATTATGTCAGCTGAAGACATGGATAAGTTGCTGTCCTCTGTAAATACAAATATTCAAGAGATGAAAAAAATAATTGAGACCCGGAAGCGCCAGAAATTTCAGAGGGATGAAGAAGATTACCGGAATGGTTCCGTATACAGATGGTCTGTGGATACCCCTCACAATGATAGAAGGCGACAGGGCTCTACCAATTGGAGACGGCAACGTCGCACACGCGACACAGGCGTAAGCTCTACGTCAACGTCATCAGCGAACGACTCATCGTCGGGGGACTCAGAAGGTACCGCAGAAGTGGTAGGAAACACCACCGGAAAAACAAACACAGGTACAATGAATACTGGTCCCAAGGAGAAAAAAGCGCAGAGGAAGACACGGTATCAAGGCAGGCGGAATTGACGGTAAACATCTCTAACTATTCCTTAACAGATGTGGAGAAAAATGTGATTAACAAGGGACTGTCTTTTTGTCCGGTATCAAAGTGTGATTTTTTTACACTGCAGAAGGATCTTCATTACTTTTTTCGTAACATCAAGCTAAAGACTTTTTTTGGACAGATACAGCCATCCCTTGGGGATAATCAAAATGTAGATGCTGCAGCGTTACATGATGATAATGTGTTATCACTTAAGAATCTAAATTTGAGAGTTAAAAGTAACTTTAATCCATCTGTATGTAACAATAGTGTTGAAACTTTTATGCAGCTTGTCCTAAGAGATATTGAGTTATTACAGAAAAAGAACAAAGCCCCAACTGGGGGGAATAAATACTTACAGGGTAATTTCACAAAGGTAGAGAATAATGCTTTGACTAATTTAAAGAATAATGTTGATATCATTTGCAAACCTGCGGATAAGGGCGGGGCCACAGTTATCCTAGACAGGGTATATTATGTTCAGGAGATTGAGGGACAACTAGGTGACAAAGAAATTTATAAACCACTGAATAGAGACCCAAGTCTAGAAGTTAAACGTGAACTGATTAAGTGTATTAATAAGGCAATGGTGAATGGTTTAATAACAGAAAAGGAACATAGATTTTTTGTACCAGAAAAATATGTAACACCTGTTTTCTATACATTGCCCAAGATACACAAAAATAGGGAGGCACCTCCAGGCCGCCCTATTGTGGCAAGTACAAACTCACTATTGACAAATGTCTCTATCTATTTAGATAAAGTTCTCAGACCACTGGCCATGCAGACAATGTCCTACCTTAAAGATACAGGAGACTTCCTTACTAAACTTGAGGAATTGGGGATGGAGAGTGATAAATTCATTTTATATACCCTTGATGTAAACAGCTTATATACGTCAATCACTCATGTGAGTGGCCTTGGAGCCATTAAACAGGCTGTTTGCACGAATGGTATATTATCTACAATTCAATGTGAATTTATATTGAAATTACTCCAATTAGTACTGTATTGTAATTATTTTCTCTTCAAGGACCAATACTACTTACAGTGTCAGGGTACTGCTATGGGGTCGAATGTCGCCCCCACATATGCCAACATCTTTATGAGTATGTATGAGGAGAAGTTTGTGTACAAGAATAAACTGTTTTTACAGTATGGATTATGTTGGTTCCGGTACATAGATGATGTATTTGGCATATGGGGGGGCGACATCGACTCCCTACAGGAATTTGTAGCAGATCTTAATGTATCTACTAGACACATCAAATTTAAACTCACATTTAGTGAAGAGTCAATAGCTTTCCTTAACACTACTGTGATAAAAAATGGGAGGCTTCTTGAGGTGGATATCTATAGAAAATAAAGTGATAGAAATAGTCTCTTAAGGTTTGAGAGTGCTCATCCACCACCACTTATAAGAAGTCTACCCAAGAGTCAATTATTGAGAGTGAGGAAAATAGTTTCAGATGAGGACAAGGTACAGACCAGACTAATGGAAATGGGAAATATGTTTATTGAAAGGGGCTTCCCTAAATCCCTAATACAGAAATAGATTGAAGAGGTTAACAAGATTCCTAGACATTCTATCCTTAGGGGTACTAAAGTGAAAGACAAACAAGATGATAAACGTATGGTATTTGTTTCTCAATATAACACACTAAGTACAGAGATTAATAAAGTGATTAAAAGACATTGGCCTATTATTAAGAACCTCAATCCAAAGATAAAAGAATTTGAGGTGCCCCCCATGCCTGCATACAGGAGATGTAGGAACCTAAAGGATGCCCTAGTAAGAGCAGACTTGGGTACTGGCAAGAAACAAACACAGACATATATCTCTACCCCCAAACTAGGTTGTTTTCCATGCCTGGGCTGCTGCAATTGTGGCAATATAATCAAAGGGGATTCCTTTTCACACCCACTGACTGGCAGAAAATTAAAAATTCCAGGTTTCTTTACATGTAACACGGATTATGTAATATATTTAATCAAATATCCGTGTTCTAAGATTTATATAGGTGAATCCACCAGAAGGGTAAGGGACCGGATTGTAGAACATAAGTCCAATATACGTTGCAATAATAGGGATGCTCCTGTATCAAACCACTTTCTACAGGCAGGACATACTATTTCTCAGTTGAGATATCAGGTTATAGAACAGATAAGAAAACCTAGGAGAGGGGGAGATAGACAGCAAATTTTAAAATCAAGAGAAACATGCTGGATATACACCTTACAATCACTTATACCCCATGGAATGAATAAGGAAATAGATTGGCAAATTACCCTTTAATAATCATTAGAACAACTGTATTGACATTCTATAAAACTAGTATGTTATTGTCTCTACCTATTAGAGAAAAGCTGTATAGGAGTTTTGTTTAAGTTTCTCATTTTCTTTTGTGAATGACTATGAATTATTAAGATTATGAATAACATATTGTATGTTCTGACAGACTATGTAAATTTTGTATATATTTATATTTATGTACTAACCTAAGGTGATCACTATACTGATGAATATGTATGTTATATTGTATCTTCCAGGTTACTATAAGTTGATAAGAGGAAATTGACTTAACCACTAGAGGGAGCATGAAGGAAAGTCTCCCTGATGTATAGACACAGAGGGTTAATTATTAGTCTCACACCTGTACAGGTAGTAACCCCGCCTATTATGGCTACATAAGGAGTGGTTCTGTCATTTGTTTGTATAACATGATTAAGGTCAGGTTCTGACCGAAACGTCGTTGTTGTTTTTATATGTCTCTGATGCAATAAAAATATAAGGAATACTTCAAGTTGGTGCTGCTTCAACTTTTTCACTTACTAACTAGAGAAGCACCACATAAAGACAGGTACACAGCGGATACTTGTAAATCCATGTCCAGAAAAAGCAGAGACTGTGTATAAGTACAAAGTGGATACACAATGTAGATTGTTAATGAAAATATTCATAATTTCATTTATCTGCATGATAAACGTATGTACATACATATAAATTACCCATACAATGGGTATAAAAGAGAGATAGATTGTATCTCTAAAGCAGCGTTCGCCAACCAGTGGTGCGTAGACCACTGGTGGTCCACGAGAAGATGTTGGTGATCCTTGACACCATCAAGCAAAAATAATTCTCCTCTGATAGTGTCACCTCCGTCGCACTGCAACTCCCTACAGTGCCTGGCTGGACATCAGTGAAACGCGACAGAGGAGGAGTTAAATTGCAATCTACCTATGCACGTTGCATAGTACTGTGAAACTTGCGTAGCTAGATTGTATTTTTAACTCCTCCCGCCCAGGCGCACTGCTCAGAGGAAGATGCTTCCGATCTAAAGCCAGAAGAGGTTGCTATAGTCTTGGCTTGAAATAGTAGAATTAAAGTATATATATATATATATATATATATATATATAAATATCTTATATTTAATTTATTTTCTTCCCTTTACCTGTCTCTTTGTAGTAGTTTTCCTAATTCCTTTAGATGGACTTACATCACTGTTACATCACTGTTTGTCTTCTTCCTCTCCATCTTCTTTTTTTAAAATTTAATATATAAAAAAATGTATTCTAATAATTTTCCCGTGCACAAAGCCATTCCACCTGAATTCCAGTAATTGCCATCCAGCAGAACAGCCATATCCCATCAGTATTATATTAATTGCCAGTAACATTAGTCGTGGTTAGCTCACATCAATATTGAGAGCTTTCTGATATAAACTTAATTTATGACTCCAATGTCTGTCCATGATCATAAGTAGTTTTGAATAATTCCTAACTGAGGAGGTAACTTGGAAGTCTTGTGGTCCTTTTAAACATAATTATTTTTTCCCATGTTCTGCCTCTCTGTTTCCAGCTCAAAAGTGTGGAAGTATTCTCTCAGTTCTGTCATTCAGTTAGTTGATTCCAAAAAATAATTCTTTAGAGCAGGCGACCCCTGCTCTAAAGAATCTCCACTGTTAATGAAAATATTCATGATCAATGTCCAATATCTGCATGATAGAACCTTTGTGGACAGATATAAATTACACATAGCATAGGTATAAAAAAGATGCCAAAAGATTTTATCTCTAAAGGAGCTCCAGTATATTTATAAATGAGAGAGATCTCGCAATGCTGGAGAGTTCCACCCTTTCTTTTTAATATTCAGTGAGTTCAGCCCCTGTAAAGTCTAAACTGCAAAGTGCCATAAAAAAAATCTCCAGAGCGGCCATAGGGCTCTGAAGGGCAACAGTGTTATCTGGCTTTGTCCCTGATAAGAATAGGGTAGGTAGGGACCTAAAAAAAAAGAAATAGGTGTGTCATGAGGAGAGCAAGCTAAGTCCCCTGGCTATGCTGTACCTGTGTTAGAGTACCTACAAATAGCCTCTTACACAGCCCCCCTAACATATGTACTCATATAAACACATCAATACATATGTATTCATATATTGACATATATAAGTGCATTGGAGCCCTTTGCAGTTATGTCGCTGAAATCATGTAAAATCATAAGTATGCTATGTTCATATTGCAGTCTTGATAAAGGCCTATTACGGTCCAAAAACGCGTAGACCAAAGCACTGGTAAGCCTAATTTCATCATTTTTTATTTGTCAAAACGATCTACACTATTATTTCTCTCTTTCACAGGAGGATATTTGGAATTTTTTACACCACCTTCAACCTTAAAGGTCACTTTGAAATACATATGTGGGAACACATCATGCCATTTTAAATAGGACATTTATGCACTCACTTAAGGAGACTACTTAAGGAACACATTCAAGTTCATGTTTGGTCACAACTTTTTTATACAACTTTTTCATTCAGGATTTCCCCTATCTTTTTCTTATTTTTTGTATTTTTTTGTTTTTTTCTGTACCCACCACTCTAAGGATAACACATTTCTTATTTTTTTGGACATTTTTTGGACAATTTGATATATATTTTTATATATTTTTATATTTTTTATCACTTATTTTTTATCACTTATTTGAATCAGAGGCCACTACTATTGGAGTTATCACATATACTATATTGGACACTAATATTCACCCAACCAAGTGAAGGTTCATGTGTTGAGGACTGACATCTTAAGGAATATCCCAGATTTTTTATATTAAGAATTTTATTGAAGACTGTATCGCATTTCCATTATTGTATTATTTTTACATTGTATTAATTTTTTACAGTGTTTCTAAAAAAATGTAGTGTTTTTTTTATTGCATGGATCCATGAGTATTGTTAATATATGTTTATATGTATGAATACATTTTATTACTAGGAGTAACTCCATCAGGTCAGGCGCTTTGGTTACACACACATTCTCTATGCTCATATTTAATAAAGTGTTTAAATGGACATTGTACAATAGATTTTTCTTTGCATAAATATTTTTGTAGATGATTCATTATTATGGCCCATCTGGGAGTATTTTTGTAACAATAAATAGTTGTTCTTATTTTTTTTAAAACATTGGGGCCTATTTATGAAATGTCTGTCCGACATGAGCCGATCAGCGGATCATGTCCGACAGACATCGCTGAATGCAGAGAGCAAGACGCTCTCCACATTCAGCATTGCACCAGCAGCTCTTGTGAACTGCTGGTGCAACGCCGCCCCCTGCAGATTAGTGGGCAATTGGCCACTAGCAGGGGGTGTCAATCAACCCGATCGTATTGAATAGGGTTGATTTCCCACAATATCTGTCCGCCTCCTCAGAGCAGGCGGACAGGATATGGAGCAGCAGTCTTTAGATCGCTGCTTTATAACTGGTGTTTCTGGCGAGTCTGAAGGCTTGCCAGAAACACGACCCTTCAAGCTCCATACGGAGCTTGATAAATGGGCCCTATTGTGCTGATTTTTATATTCCTAACCAAGCCCCAAAGTATCAGATGTAGACTGAAGTCTAAAGATTCCTGCTTGTTCCTTTTTGTGTACTGGGTCTTTTCATATGTGGGGTGTGTCTACTTTTCCTGCTTTCCCAGCCCCTTTCAGTGGGTATCCCAGCCTAAGCTCATGAACAGTGCTAAACTGGGAACTTCTAAGAAAATTCTAAAAAGGTTTTATACTGTTTTTTTAGATCAGTATCAGGGCATATTCTTCTTTATACTAGTGTCTATTACATGCAGTTATATGAAAATTTGTGTATACTTTCCCTTTAACTATGTATTTACTGTAAATGTTTATATTTTACCAAAAACAAAACATCACATTTTCTGCTATTTGGGGAACATTGTAATGTGAAATATTAATATTTCATGTCGGGTTAACACAGTTAAGAAACATGATTGGGTTTGCGCGACTTATTGAATGTTAGTTTTTTTCCCACACTTTTCGCACTCGATTGAAGTCTATGGGGAAATACGTTAACGTGGTTGCAATATTCCAAGTTTGACTTTTTGCTTGTGTCAGGCAAAATACTACTCCACTGGTAATCTATTCCTATGTGGGGTTAGCCTTGAGTGAGTTCTGAGAATTAAACATTTCTCAATTTTCATACCCAAATTTCATGAAAAGGGTGCAAAATAAATTATTCAAATATATTGCAAAGTTATAAGTTATTTCATTATGCATAACTAAACAGTTTATATAAATAAATAAAAAAAATCGAGGTGTTTACTGTCCCTTTAAACTAACCTTTTCACATACAAAGAAAACATTTAAGCAATATTACAGTTAGTAAGTCTTAACACTTGCTGTAACAGTTGAAAGCTAGGAGCTAGAAATCAATGTTTTTTTTTTCTTATCTCCCTCAATATCATGTTATATTTCAATAGCTTTCCATCACTGGTGCTTTGACCTGATGAACATTTCAATATTATCGGCAATAGGTTGTGATCATGTGGGTGTATAATACAAATTCACACCATTCATTCCCTAGTAATATTCCTACTTGTACTTTTTCCATAACTGATTATAGTAAAACCAAATTAATCATGGGGATGTTACAGTCAAATTGCCACAGTATAGACATTTAACTTAACCACATATTTAAATATGTTTACATGGTTTAGTAGAGTAACCCACACTTAACGGTATTTCTATGAGTCACAGCATCCTTCTACCTACTGTCAGTCCTAAAGATTTCTCCAATGTATATCATAACATTTACAGAATATTTCCCTTGAACTCAAATACCTATTAGTAAACTTATGACTGAACTGAATTATTATATAAAAACACAAACCATTACTCAATAATTATGTAGCTTTTAGTAAGTATAAAAACAAAATTTATGCTTGCCTGATAAATTTCTTTCTTTCCGGGCTTGGAGAGTCCACTACGTCATTCCAATTACTAGTGGGATATTTAACTCCTGGCCAGCAGGAGGCAGCAAAGAGCACCCCAGCAAAGCTGTTAAGTGTAACTTCCCTTACCCTTAATCTCCAGTCATTCAGCAGAAGGAAAATGGAAAAAGAAGAAGCACAAGGGTATAGAGGTGCCTGAGGTTTACTAAAAAAAAACCTGCCAAATTATATTTTAAAAAGAGGGCAGGGTCGTGGACTCTCCATGCCCGGAAAGAAAGAAATTTATCAGGTAAGCATACATTTTGTTTTCTTTCCTATGGCATGGAGAGTCCACAACGTCATTTCAATTGCTAGTGGGAACCAATACCCAAGCTAGAGGACACAGAATAAAAAGGGAGGGAGAACAAGGAAGGAGGACCTAAACAGAAGGCACCACTGCTTGAAGAACCATTCTCCTAAAAGAGGCCTCAGCCGAGGCAAAAGTATCAAATTTGTAGAATTTGGAAAAAGTATGCAAAGAGGACCATGTTGCTGCCTTGCAAATCTGTTCCACAGAAGCTTCATTTTTGAAAGGCCAGGATGAGGAGACAGCCCTAGTGGAATGAGCCGTAATTATCTGTGCAGCTGTCTCATAAGCAAAACAAATCATACTTCTTAACCAGAGGGAAAGGGTAGTAGAAGTGGCCTTCTGGCCCTTACGCTTTCCAGAGAAAATCACAACCAGGGCAAAAGATTGCTGAAAATCTTTAGCAGCTTGTAGGTAAAATTTTAGTTAATGCGTAACAAGTTATGCAAAAGACGTTCCTTATGAGAAGAAGGATTAGGACAAAAAGAACGAACAACAATTTCCTGATTAATGTTTTGATCCAATACCAGCTTAGGGAGAAAACCCAATTTAGTACGAAGGACTGCCTTATCTGCATGAAAAATAAGGTACGGGAATCACACTGCAGAGCTGAAAGCTCAGAAACACTGTGAGCGGAAGAATAAGCAAGAAGAAACAAAACTTTCCAAGATATCAATTTTATATCAACAACATGCATTGGCTCAAGCGGAGCCTGTTGCAAAACTTTAAGAACAAGATTAAGACTCCAAGGAAGAGCAACAGGTTTAAACACAGGCCTGATTCTGACCAGGGTCTGAACAAAAGCTTGAACATCTGGCAAATCTGACAGACGTTTGTGCAAAAGCATAGACAGTGCAGAAATCTGACCCTTCAGAGTACCGACTGACAAACCTTTCTCCAGGCCATCCTGAAGAAAAGATAAAATATGGGGAATCCTCACCCGGCTCCAGGAAAAACCCTTAGATTTGCATCAATAAAGATATTTACGCCATACCTTATGGTAGATGTTGCGAGTAACAGGTTTGCGAGTCTGAAGCATAGTATCAATGACCACTTCAGAAAACCCACGTATAGACAGAACTAGGCATTCAATCTCCAAGCAGTCAGCTTCAGAGAATCCAAGTTTGGATGGAGGAATGGACCCTGAATTAAAAGGTCCTTCCTCAGAGGTAACCTCCAAAGAGGAAGAGATGACATCCTTACCAGATCCACGAACCAGATCCTGCAAGGCCATGCAGGAACTATTAGAATTACTGATGCTCTCTCCTGTTTGATACGAGCAATGACTTGTGGAAGGAGAGCAAACAGAGGAAACAGGTATGCCAGAGAGAAGATCCAAGGAACCACTACAGCATTGTAACAACCCAGACATACAAAGTGTTGTTATTATTATTGCAAGTAAATTTTCTGAGTTACTCATAGACATAATAAATAGAACCGACAATCAAGAAACAATACCACATCAATAAATGTAAAATATAGGTGTGTTATCCTAGGCAATGATATATATAGGCAGATTCTGATACCTATATAGAATGCTAAGGATATTTGTTATAGTTATTTGCTAGCTCAGTGTCAATGTCTGAATGACACTGAGGCTAACAAGACAACATGGTGGTTAATATGGTATATAGAGCAAGTGATCACACAGAGAATGATGAGCAACGTAAATATAGATTTAGATTAAGTGAAGTTAAGTACTGAGACAATGTGAGAATATAAACAAGTCAATGTTCGTTACCAATCGTTGTTGATACTAAAACTGCCTGTGGCTGAGAGCGTTGCTAGTAACACTGAGCAGAGCGGTGTGGAGTAGCAGAGAGCAGCCGGGTAGATGTTTGCAGCGTGGCGTTGCGGATGGATTCGATGCGGCCGTCGGTGACGTCACCCGCCAAACAGCTGAGCCTGTAGGATCCGGAGAAGTGGCAACCAGAGCTGGGAGAGGTGGCTGAAGGATCCGGAACAGCGGTAAATGCTGTAAGTAGCAGGATCTGATTTAGAAGGTCTTAGAGAGTCTCAGCAAGAGACAAATAGCATAGGTTGAGACAAAAAGTAGTCCGAGAATATCGGAAAGGCCAGTATCTCTGTAGATAGGACATTCAATACCAAGCAATGATACTAAACAGAGGTGTGCCTTATAAAGGTGGTGCAAGATGAGATGGAGGCTGGGAGGATTAACCCATCACTACCCATAAGGATGTTACAGAGGGGTCCCCCAAAATGAACCACTCTGGGGTTCAAGGATGAGGCCTGTCTGGGTTACGCCGATGGAAGATAGAAATCAGTCTTGGAGCGGAAAGATTAACGGAAGGCTCCCAGGAATCATCTTCGGATGAATACCCTTTCCAACGTATCAAGTACTTCAAGCGGCCAGATACTCTTCTAGAGTCTAATATTTTCTCCACCTCAAATTCACAATCCGGAATAACAGGAACCTGAGTAGTAGAACTTGTAGATGGATTCCTTAGTTCTTTGTATGGCTTTAGCAGGTTAACGTGAAAGGTGGGATGTATCCTATAGTCATCAGGGAGTTGCAAAGTGACTGCATTGGAGTTTATTATCCTCTTAATTGGGAAGGGTCCAATGTAGAACCTATTCAATTTCCTAGTGGGTGTACTGAGACGGAGGTTCCTCGTTGATAGCCACACCAGATCTCCAATCATATATTCGGGTGCTGGTTTTCTCCTTAAATTATAGTAGATTTTCTGTCTGTCCTGAGCAGTCTTAATATTGTCGGCAAGAATAGAGAAGGTTTCAGCGATATTATTAGTGGTGTCATTAACTACTGGGCACTGACTGTCATTTTGAGGGTTGACATGGAACAGTGGATGAAATCCATAGTTGGCGAAGAACGGAGTGGTCTTGATAGTGGAATGATAGGCGTTGTTATGGGCAAACTCTGCCAATGGGAGTAGTGATGACCAGTTATCTTGATTTTGTGTGGCAAAGCATCTAAGATATTCTTCCAACCACTGATTTGTTCTCTCCGTTTGACCGTTAGTCTGGGGATGGTATGCGGTACTCAAACGTTGTTCAATGGAAAGAGCCTTACAGAGTTCTCTCCACATTCTGGAAGTAAATTGCGTTCCTCTGTCTGTGGTAATTGACAGAGGCAACCCATGTAGTTTTATGACGTTATCAATAAGTAGAGATGCGGATTCCATAGAGGTTGGCAGTTTGTGAAACGGAATGAAGTGTGCCATCTTCGAAAACAAATCAACAACCACCATGATTGTAGTATTATTGCTGGATTTTGGTAGTTCGACTATAAAGTCAGCAGCTATATGAGTCCAAGGTTTTTCAGGTATGGGTAATGAAAGTAAATATCCTACCGGCTTGTGTTTTTCAATCTTGCAGGTTGTGCAAATGTCACATGACTGAATGTATTTCAGTATATCTGTGGACATATGTGGCCACCAGTAAGATCTCTTAGTAAGTTCTAAGGTCCTTTGTACCCCTGGGTGACCCGTTAAGGTTGAATCATGCATGGCTTTGAGAATAGACATTCTTAGGGATGGGGGTACATGTAGACTGACAGTATGGAGAGTTGAAAAGCACGGTGTTGGATTCCCATAGTATCGTGGGTTGATGTAACCTAAGCCATTGTAGCCCAAGAATCAAAGAAAAGATGGGTGATGTAAGTACATCAAAAGTTATGTACTCGTGGTGGTTGTTTTGTGATGTAACCAGTATAGGTACTGTCTGGTGTGTAATAGGCCCTGACTCAAGTTGTTTACCGTCAATAAGGCGCACCAGAACAGGTTTCTGCTTCTTAACAAGTGGTATTTTATTTAACTTAACAAGTGCATAGTCGATATAACAGGAGTATGCCCCAGAGTCAATAACAGCTTCAGAGCTGAGGCGGCGGTGGTCCCACTGTAAAGAGATTGGAATAAGACAGTTTGTTACCTGGGAGTTAGTAATTTTCAAGGTAAACACTGTATCACAATTCTTACCCTTTTTAGTTCTTTTAAGTACTGGGCAAGTGGATACATCATGTTCCCTTGAAGCACAATATAGACATAGGTGATTAAGTCTACGTCTATTTTTCTCCTCTAAGGTGAGAGGTCCCTTGATGGCGCCGATATCCATTGGCTCCTCTGTACCCTTTAGTTGTAAAGGACCTCTGGGATCATGGTATCTAATATTGGTGTCATGAGAAACTTTTTCCTGTTTTCTCTCTCTAATTCTGTGATCAATCTTAATGCTTAATTGCATTAGACCTTCCAAATTATCTGGTAAGTCTAGTCTTGCAAATTCATCTTTAATATGTTCTGACAGTCCTAGTCTGAACTGACTTTTTAGAGAGACCTGATTCCAGCCTGAATCTAGTTGCCAGATTTTAAACTCAGAGATGTAATCTTCCACAGCTCTTTTATTTTGCTTAAGATTCCTGAGTTTGTGCTCTGCAGTGCTTTGTCTGTGGGGGTCCTCATATAAGGAGGATAAGGAACTGAGGAAATCATCAAGTGAGTTTAACATAGGACTATTTTGTTCGTATAGCGAGTCTGCCCAAACCCTGGGTTCACCCCTTAAATAGGATATCATTGTTAAAACCTTGATTTTGTCATTTGCAAAGGTTTTTGGTTTTAAAGTAAAGAATAAGGTGCAAGCATTAATGAACTGTCTGAATTGCTTCCTGTCACCACTAAACTTATCAGGTGGACTGACAGGGGGCTCTGGTGAGGTATCAGTGTAATGAGGTGCTGGTGTAAGCCCTTCTTTAATTATATTTTTCAGGGTTTGATTTTCTACCTGTAGATCTCTCAGGCCCAAATTTAATTGATCCACCTTTTGGCCTAGAGTGACCACATAATTAGAGAGCTCTACAGGATTCATCACACCTATATATCTTTTTTGGGCTTGGTATTCCTGTAACAACCCAGACATACAAAGTGTTGTTATTATTATTGCAAGTAAATTTTCTGAGTTACTCATAGACATAATAAATAGAACCGACAATCAAGAAACAATACCACATCAATAAATGTAAAATATAGGTGTGTTATCCTAGGCAATGATATATATAGGCAGATTCTGATACCTATATAGAATGCTAAGGATATTTGTTATAGTTATTTGCTAGCTCAGTGTCAATGTCTGAATGACACTGAGGCTAACAAGACAACATGGTGGTTAATATGGTATATAGAGCAAGTGATCACACAGAGAATGATGAGCAACGTAAATATAGATTTAGATTAAGTGAAGTTAAGTACTGAGACAATGTGAGAATATAAACAAGTCAATGTTCGTTACCAATCGTTGTTGATACTAAAACTGCCTGTGGCTGAGAGCGTTGCTAGTAACACTGAGCAGAGCGTTGTGGAGTAGCAGAGAGCAGCCGGGTAGATGTTTGCAGCGTGGCGTTGCGGATGGATTCGATGCGGCCGTCGGTGACGTCACCCGCCAAACAGCTGAGCCTGTAGGATCCGGAGAAGTGGCAACCAGAGCTGGGAGAGGTGGCTGAAGGATCCGGAACAGCGGTAAATGCTGTAAGTAGCAGGATCTGATTTAGAAGGTCTTAGAGAGTCTCAGCAAGAGACAAATAGCATAGGTTGAGACAAAAAGTAGTCCGAGAATATCGGAAAGGCCAGTATCTCTGTAGATAGGACATTCAATACCAAGCAATGATACTAAACAGAGGTGTGCCTTATAAAGGTGGTGCAAGATGAGATGGAGGCTGGGAGGATTAACCCATCACTACCCATAAGGATGTTACAAGCATCTATCAGAGCGACCAGAGGATCTCTTGACCTTGAACCGTACTTTGGAACCTTGACGTTTTGACGAGATGCTATCAGATCTAACTCTGGAACCCCCCACCTGAGAGTTATCAATTGAAACCTCTTGGTGGAGAGCCCACTCCCTGGATCAAAACATCTGCCTGCTCAGAAAAACCACCTTCTAGTTGTCCACCCCTGGGATGCGGAAGGCAGAGAGGAGACAATCATGAGACTCTGCCCACTGGAGAATGCGAGTCACCTCCTTCATTGCTAAGCAACTCTGTGTTCCTCCCTGGTGATAGATGTAAGCCACTGAGAAGATAATGTCCTATTGAAAACTGAAAACCCAGACTAAAGCTAGTAAAGACCAGGCTGATGAGACATTGTAAATTGCTCTCAACTTCAAGATGTTTATAGGAATAAAAGACTCCTCTTGAGTCCAAAGACCCTAAACCTTTAAAGAACCCCAAACTGCTCCCCAGCCTGAAAGACTGGCATCCATGGTTACAATCACCCAGTATGGTTTTAGGAATAATGTACCCTGAGAAAGATGGTCCTGTGAAAACCACCAAGATAGAGAGACTCTAGTTAGGGGAACCAGAGCTATCCTGCGATAGGTCCGAGTGGTCTCCGTTCCATTGTCTGAGCATGCATAACTGTAGGGGTCTCAGATGGAACCGAGCAAACGGAATGATGTCCGTGGAAGCAACCATCAGACCAATTACTTCCATACACTGTGCCACAGATGGACAGGTTGAGGACTAAAGTGACAGGCAGTCAGTCAGAAGTTTAAGCCTCTGACGGAGCCATTATTTGCTTTGAAGACCTACAAGTCTATGAGAAAGCTAAAGCCGCCCAGAGGTCAGCCTTGGAAAGGGGGTAGTGTCATGCCCCCATGGGTTCTTGAACTCTGGTCTCATGTTGTATCCCAGTAACTTTACACTGAGCCACCAGAGGGCTTTGGATTTCCTGACTTTCATCAGCAAAATCTTTATAGAAAGAGAATCTATAATTGTTCCTAAGAAACACACCCTGGTGTCTGGCACCAGGGAAATCTTCTCCATATTCACTTTCCACTTGTGGGAACATAGAATAGACAATAATATCTTCCAAAAAGAAAAGAAGGCACCTGACCAAGATATAGTCCAGAATAGATGCACTGTAATTCCTTAAAATATGGCAAGTGTCGGGGCGGAGCCTAGCCACGAACAGAGATGGCAGCACATTAACAGTGCTCTGTAGTCCCCAGTGTTAACTCACCCAAATTCAAGATGCACATGTAGCTTACATACCTGCTGTCAAGCTTAGCTGTACTACCTGTGTCTTCAGTTGTCCTGCGATACCTCTCTTGTACCCGCAGCTGACATAATAAAGGATGCAATCCCCGGTTTCTGCTGCGGCTCAGGGAAGGAATGCCGTACTACAAGGCCTCTGGAGCTAAAAACTGCTGTAGACCCGCATCGCAAGTGTCCCGGTCTTGGAACTTGCACCAGGTACTTACCCTTTACTCTCTGGGATCATTCGGAACTAATGTGGGCACTGCGCACAGGCTTCACATAATCGGCCATCAATAAATAGGCCTCAGACGACACGAGCATTGCATGGAATGCACCCACGTGAACGGAGTGAGTCGCAGCTAACAGTCTACATAGAACTCACTTAAAAAATTTAAAGAGACATAAAATCCCCAACACATAACAAAATTAGAGGTGATTGTTAGTGGAGCCTCTGTTGTGAGGAAGAAAGAATTTACTTTTGTTGGGCTGTTGGTTACACTTAACTGAAAGGATTAACAAAGTAAATTAGCCTGTGTGCAAGTATATGGAAACGGACTTTAACACTTTAATATTTTGAACGTTTTTTTGAGGCTATACTGTGAGGCAATGTAAATAAAGAGAGAGGGTATTGGACAAATTAGTGGATTGGACCATAGACTTGGGCTGTTGATCTGGTTATATACGGTGGGGCATACAGAATTTAAGTGAACATACAGAAATACATTTTTTAAAGATTTTCCTGTTTGTGTGGGGATTATCAGAGCTGGAAGAGGGCACATTGATCCCTTTAGTGTGCAATGAATCAACATAATGGCAAGTAAGAGGAACACTGAACCGACTAAAGGCACACACTCCACAATAATGGAGAGCTACCTGATCCCAGCTGAACCCACTGTGCCCCCTAACAGAGCAGCACACGATTCCTCAGCGCAGATTACTATGGCCCAGATAAATGACAAGTTGCCTGAGACCCATTCCATCAGCTACCTCATGAAAGATGACATTATGCACTTATCTTCTAAAGAGGACATCAGGAACGCTATGCAGGATTTTAAAACCATGTTTGGGGAGCTTAAAAGGGACATAGCGGCGGTGGATCAGAGGGTCACTCATATGGAGGAAAAGCACGAAACCCTTAGCTCTGATATACAGCAACAGTCCAGTTATTTACAAGCTCAGGAGGGCATAGTTCATACTCTCATGGACTGCATAGAAGATCTTGAGAACAGGAGCAGGAGGAACAACCTTCACCTTAGAGGAATACCAGAAAAAGGAAATCCTCCTGCCCTGCAGCTCTTCATCCAAGACTTCATCAGATACCTTAAAAATAATGATGCTTCACCAGACATACAGATACAAAGAGCCCATAGGGCCTTGCGCCCCAAACCACCGAGTAGAGCTCCTCCTAGAGACATAATAATGAAATTTTTATCTTTCAAGGACAAAGAAGAGGTCATGAGAATTGCAAGAGCTAGGCACCCAATCGAGTTCAGGGGTTCTGAAATCCAAGTATACTCGGATCTTTGTCCAACCCCTCTAGAAAAAACGTCGAGATATGAGATTTGTCACCGTAGTGTTAAAGGAGAAGAGGATTCCATATAGATGGGGCTTTCCCACCTGCCTGATTGCCACAATAAATAACATCTCACACATCCTCAGGACTATAGAGGACCTTCCCAGTTTTAATCAAGCGCTGGGCCTGGACATAAACCCTCCTCATAACATTGACGTGGCTATGCAGGGCCCTCAAGTAGTGGGCCATGGGGATGATCCTCAGCTCCGCTGAGGTAAGGTCAGAGATGCTGAACTTTCCGAACTCTACAGTTTAATTTTTTCAGACCTGAGAATCCTGGTGCCTTACCTGTAAGGCCTTAACCCAGTAAACACTGATGGACTGAAAGGTCGTATGCAGTTAATAATTTAGAAGTAATTAATGTTGCATATTTGTTACTGTTTTGTTTTTATATGATGTATTCTGTATTTTTGTTTTTCACAGACCTGTTGCACCACACTATATCTCAATAATGAGAATGCTTAGTAGAGTCCTGACCGGGGTTAAGTACAGTAGTCAGTCAGTTAGATCGTGTATGGGATGGGTAATGGGGACTACACCTTATGCAATAATTCAGTTCATTGTCTGCAGCCTGTTTCCAGTTATGGTCCCTAAGCTAAGTTTATCTCAGACCTGAGAATTCTGGTGCCTTATCTGTAAGGCCTTAACCCAGAAAACACTGATAGACTGAAAGGTCGTATACAGTTAATAAATAAGAAGTAATAAATGTTGCATATATGTTACTGTTTTGTTTTTATATGTTATCTTCTGTATTTTTGTTTTTCAAAGACCTGTTGCACCACACTATACTTCAATAATGAGAATGTTTAATAGAGTCCTAATCGGTGTTATGTACAGTAGTCAGTCAGTTAGATCATGTATAGGATGGGCAATGGGGTCTACCCCTTATACAATAATTCAGTTCATTGTCTGCAGCCAGTCTCCAGTTAGGGTCCCTAAGCTAAGTTAAGTATTATGAGCGTTAGACCTTACCCATACTTTTACCCTACCTCATACCACATTAGTTCTCAGCTGGTCAGTAATTGGAGGGTATGCTGTTTTGACTGACCTGGGCAGGCTTACAAGGTGGCACAAATATTAAGGGTCCCAGTAATAAGTTATATAGGACACTAGGTAAGCAGTAAGATGTATGTTTATTAGTTCATGTTGAATTACTAAGAAAATGTTTATAATCTATCTAACAAGCGAGAAATACACGGGGATAACTACCCCTGATTGTTTATTGTAGATGTATTAGATTAGTTCTAAGTTAGAACTTATTAACCATCCTTATTGACCAGGGAAACTTGGATTCAATAAGAATACACACTACCTATTATTTTCATTACTTGTCTTCTAAGAGAACATCCTCTTTTCTTTCTACCTTTAACAAAGCCCCCTCTTCCACTCACTACTTACAAACTCCTTCTCCCTCTCTCCTTGCGCTTATCCCCTCTCTCCCCCCCTTTTTTTTTTTCTCTCTCTCTTCTTCTCTCCCCCCCCCCCTTTTATTCTGCTCTCTCGGACCCCACATCTTCGCACCACATTGACTTGTAGAATTGAAGTCACCCGCTCATAATGTCTCGCCACTCTGACAGACATAAACCCTTATCGGTTGAGCTTATATCTATAGATACTAAAGGGTTGAATAGCCCTAATAAACGTTCCATTGTGTTAAGAGATCTACAAAAAATGGGTGGTGACATTGTTTACTTGCAGGAGACCCATTTCTCGGCTTTGCATGAACCAAGGTGGTACAGTCGCCAGTTCCCTGACGCCCATTTCGCCTCTGGCACTAAAAAAACAAATGGGGTGGGAATTATTTTCAGTACAAGAATGCCTTTTCAGCTTACACAAGCATACAAAGATCCAGAGGGCAGATACATTGTACTTGTTGGTTCCCTGTTTGGTAGACCCATTACCCCTGCGAACATATATTGCCCGAATCAAGCCCAGCACCTCTTCTTACAGAGGGTCTTTCATAAAATCCTAGAAATGCAGACAGGTGTGTTGTACCTGTGAGGAGATTTCAATGCTCATATGGATCCCTCTCTTGATACCTCTAATGGTGTCTCCAGCACACCTCACAAAACTTTGAAGCATATCACAACAACACTGGCAGAATTGGATATACATGACATATGGCGACTGCAGCATCCATCGGTTAAAAATTATACCTTCTACTCACACCCACATAAAAAATATTCTAGAATTGACTACCTGTTCACTGATTCTACGGGCCTCATAATCACTAAGAGTAGCAGCATATACACTATCACCAGTGATGTGCAGTGACGTCAGAGGCTGGTGAGGCAGTGGCTAGTATACGCCTTCATTCTTTAGATATCCTTTGTTGAAGAAATAGCAATGCACATGGGTGAGCCAATCACATGAGGTATCTATGTGCAGCCACCAATCAGCAGCTACTGAGCATATTTAGATATGATTTCAACAAAGGACATCAAAAGAATGAAGAAAATTAGATATTAGATGTAAATTGGAAAGTTATTTAAATTTGCATATGGGTTTCATATGGGTTTCATGTCCCTTTAAATGGTGTCTTGGAAAACTGGTCAACTTAGTAAACATCTAATTTTAGTCTAAAAGGATTGTAACAGAAACTCTTGCCAGATAACACAATGCTTGCTCTGATTATGAGATCTAGAAATCCATTCCCATTAAAATATGTTTAAAACATACTTTTTACTTTAATGCTGCAAATTATGCTTATAGATTCTTTCATTACATAAGGGATGAGAGTCAGAGGGGGAGGAAGAGAGACAGAGAGAGAGAAAGAGATCATGGGGGAGAACAACACATAAGGAGAGAGATGGATAGAGAGAGAGAGACACACACACACACACAAGGGGGGGGGGGGGGGAAACCACTGCATTTTAAAGTAATAAAACAGCAGAGCTACAGAGAGTTCAGAAAATTAGTCTATAATTTAGTGTGAAGTACAGAGGCAAGCTGCTAAGTTAGTGAGTGTAAAGTTTGAGTAAACAAAATACAAAAACGACCCTGCTGTAAAAGAGTAAAAAAACACTAAACCACATTCATTAAATTATCATTTTCACTAACAGAATCCCTTTCAGTAAAATCTTACTTTAATAAGATGTGGCTGAAACAGTGCTCTCTGTGCCTCTTTTCCTGCTATGTAAGGATTCAGGAAGTGACAGTGGCACAGTGGGGAAGAACAGAACTCTGTTTTTCACTTTAGCAAAGCTAGCAGGTTCACAGGACAGCAACAAAATATATGAAAGTAGTTTTTTTCCGTTTTTGTTTTGTTTTATATGATTTAACATCCAGCCCCAACCCTATGTTCCATTTACTAATGCCTCTCGCTGGATTGGTTCAGCTCAAATAGGACTGCCTCAAATAAAGCACTTATGGGCCATGCAATGATCTTAACCACTTTCATCCAGTAGATGGCGCAGCATGTTGTGTAATGGTGGGCAGACCTGCTTGTGCCTCTCCATTGCACAACATATAGCTGTGAGAGAAAAAAATGCTGGGGAAATTTTTTTACAATTTTGTTTTTTTAAAGCCAATAAAAAATATATATATTTTTGCCCATATGAGAGGTGAAGCACTGCCTCACCTGCCTCTAGTGACTGCACATCACATCACATGGTCAGATCATGCCCCAGTGGGATGTTCAATTCAATGGCCCAATACCCCTATAACTCCCTACGTGTGGAGGCTGGATGACACACTTCTGGATGATCAGTTGTTCTGCGCCGATATTTGAAACTCCTTAACAGAATTCTTTCAGCTTAACGCTAATGAGCAGCTAAGTGGTACCACCATTTGGGAGGCGCATACGTGTACTATCAGAGGCCTCATGATCAAGAGAAGATCAAGGCTGAATAGTCTTTGGAAGGTGCGTTACCGTAGTCTATTAACTCAGGTTGAGAGGGCAGAGAGACATCACAAGCAGCACCCACTCGATGAGGTCAGCCTAGGTCAGTTGACCCAGTCCAGAGCAGATCTATTACAGTTCTTACAAGAGGAGCACCAAAAACAAGCTCTTATCTTGAGGAGACTTTACTTCGAGCAGGGTGAAGGCATATGTACATCATATAAGAGATAGTAAAGGCTTGATTAGAGCTGACGGTAAATCAATTGCAAATATTTTTAGGACCTATTATGAGTCTCTGTATAACTTGCGTCGCATGGCTTGACCTCAGAGAGATGCCCCAGGGCCTCCACAGGTGGACGGAGACATATCGGACTATCTAGAGGGAGTGAGCCTCCCCAAACTAACTAAAGAGGAGATGGAGCATTTGGACTCCCCGATAACATCGGAGGAAGTACAAAAAGCAATTAAAACTTACCTTCGGGGAAATGCCCTGGACCTGACGGTTTTGGATTAAAATATTACAAAATATATGCAGACATATTGGTCCCCAAACTGGTGAGCATATTTAACTCGTTATCAGAAACCCCTGATCTTCCAGGATCCATGCTTGAGGCCTACATTACAGTGATCCCCAAACCGGGGAAATCACATGACAGACCTGAGAACTTTAGGCCTATCTCACTATTAAACTCGGATGTGAAGATCCTGGCTAAGGTTATGGCTGCTCGCCTGAATAGATACCTCCCTGGCTTGATATCGACCAAGAAAATATGGCAAGTGCCAGAAGACCCATTTGAAACCCTGTAAGATTCAAAGAGTAGAGGTTAAGTCCAAAATTTAGTAATCAGCTACAGTATGAAAGGGACAAACAAAGGATAAGAATCCCTAAAACATACATTTAAAATGTATCAACCAAATTAAGCAATTATGATGCTTATAACAATAACAGTATATTCCTTTACTGAATCATAATGAATCAGGATAGAGATTTTGATAATCCCTAAGACCATACTATAAATGAGATAGTCATAATGACTCACTTATATACTATAGCCTACTTTACACAGACTCCCCTAAATACCATAGCATTGCTGAATACACAGCTGTAAGAATAGCTAAGGTTAAAACAGGACTCCAGCTGGTAGATTGGAGATGTACCCACTGAATCACAAGTGGTCAGATTAATAATAATCTACTGTATATATTTTTCTACCGCAAAAAAATAAAAAATAAAACACAAGCATGGATAATCCCTAAGACATATATATGTTCAACAGGAAAGATAAGCCGACAAAAGACTTATAATATTATCCAGAAGATATTTCCATGGTAGGAGGAAAACAAATTATGTAAATATTAATATTCCCCTATTTATGTCTTTAATATGCACAGCAGACACAAGATAAGATAAGCATTTCTAGTGCTTATAACATTGTAATCAGATATTCTACTGTAGAAAAGAAGGATAATATAAGTAGACCTAATGTTTAAAACATAGTTTAATTAAACCGTAATGTAGAAAGTTAGGGATAAACCATGATGATGGAAATAATCCCTAAAACATAGGGGAATGTGAGACAGGATAATTGGGCATCATATTGATAACAATGTCCAGTATATACCTACTAGTCCTAAAGCCAGTTCACACAGGCCATTTTTTGCAGTACAGCGGTCCCACCTCTTGCGCTCTCTCCCTCCCCCTCTCTTTTGCTCTCTCTCTCCCCCTCTCTTTTGAGCTCTCTCTCTCCCCCTCTTTTGAGCTCTCTCTCTCCCCCCTCTCTTTTGCGCGCTCTCTCTCCCCCTTCTCTTTTGCGCTCTCTCTCCCCTCTCTCTTTTGCTCTCTCTCTCCCCCTCTCTTTTGCGCTCTCCCTCCCCCCCTCTTTTGCACTCTCTCTCCCGCTCTCTTTTGTTCTCTCTCTCTCCCCCTCTCTTTTGCGCTCTCTCTCCCCCATCTCTTTTGCGCTCTCTCTCTCCCATCTCTTTTGCGCTGTCTCTCCCCCTCATCTCTTTTGCGCTCTCTCTCCCCCTCATCTCTTTTGAGCTCTCTCCCCCCTCTCTCTCCCCCCTCTCCTCTCTCTCCCCTCCTCTCTCTCTCTCTCTCTCTCTCCCCTCTCTCTCTCTCTCTCCCCCCTCTCTTTTGTGCTCTCTCTCCCCCTATTTTGCTCTCTCTCCCCCCTCTCTTTTGCGCTCTCTCCCCCCCTCTCTTTTGTGCTCTCTCTCTCCCCTCTCTTTTGCGCTCTCTCCCCACCTCTCTTTTGCACTCTCTCCCCCCTCTCTTTTTCTCTCTCTCTCTCCCCCCTCTTTTGCTCTCTCTCTCTCTCTCCCCCCTCTCTTTTGTGCTCTCTCTCCCCCTCTCTTTTGCGCTCTCTTTCCTCTCTCTTTTAGACTTTCTCCCCCTCTCTTCGCACTCTCTCCCCCCTCTTTTGCTCTCTCTCCCCATCTCTTTTGCGCTCTCTCTCCCCCTCTCTTTTGAGCTCTCTCTCTCCCCCTCTCTTTTGCGCTCTCTCTCTCCCCCTCTCTTTTGCGCTCTCTCCCCCTCTCTTCGCACTCCCCCCCTCTTTTGATCTCTCTCTCTCCCTCATCTATTTTGTGCTCCCTCTCCCCCTCTCTTTTGAGCTCTTTCTCTCCCCATCTCTTTTGCGCTCTCTCTCCCCCTCTCTTTTGAGCTCTCTTCCCCTCTCTCTCTCTCCCCATCTCTTTTGCACTCTTTCTCCCCCTCTCTTTTGAGCTCTCTCTCCCACCCTCTCTCCCCCCTCTCTCCCCCCTCTCTCTCTCCCTCCCCTCTCTCTCTTCCTCCCCTCTCTCTCTCCCCCTCCTCTCTCTCTCTCCCCCCTCCTATCTCTCTCCCCCCTCCTCTCTCTCTCTCCCCCCTCCTCTCTCTCTCTCTCCCCCCTCCTCTCTCTCACCCCCTCCTCTCTCTCTCCCCCCCTCCTCTCTCTATCTCCCCCCCTCCTCTCTTTCTCCTCCCTCCTCTCTCTTCCCCCCTCCTTTCTCTCCCCCCCCTCCTCTCTCTCCCTCCTCCTCTCTCTCTCCCCCTCCTCTCTCTCCCCCCTACTTTCTCTCCCCCCCTCCTCTCTCTCTCCCCCCTCCTCTCTCTCTCCCCACCTCCGTTCTCTCTCTCCCCCTCTCTCCCCCCTCTCCTCTCTCTCTCCCCTCCTCTCTCTCTCCTCTCTCTCTTTTGTGCTCTCTCTCTCCCCCTCTTTGCTCTCTCTCTTTCCCCCTCTCTTTTGTGCTCCCTCTCCCCCTCTCTTTTGCGCTCTCTCCCCCCCTCTCTTTTGTGCTCTCTCTCTCTCTCCCCCATCTCTTTTGCGCTTTCTCCCCCTCTCCTCTCTCTCTCCCCTCCTCTCTCTCTCTCCCCCCCCTCTCTCTCCCCTCCTCTCTCTCTCTCCCCCTCTCCTCCCCTCTCCTCTCTCTCTCCCCTACTCTCTGTCTCTCAGTCTACCCTCTCTATCTCGCAACCGCGCCCGGCCACGCCCCCTTCACATCCAGTCACGCCCCTTTTGTGGGCATTCACATCCGGCCACGCCCACTTCTGCCGCAGATGAGATCAGCTAGGGAGTAGGACTCAAAGGCCAGGTGTGTTTGTCTTCGTGCTGTCTCTACTGCGCATGACAGCTTCGGACAAACACACTTGGCCTTTTATATAATAGGATACTTAAAAAGGAAAGGGATAAACCATGAACATGGTAACAATCGTAAACAAACATACAGTTACAATGCACAAACTGTAGAAATTTGTAATCACCAGTAGGTGGGTATAAATAATATAAGAATCCCAGCTAAATAGAACAGAGAAAGAGATTAATCATATGAGAGACCCTCAAGATTTATCCACAGAATGAGAGTGAAATGTAAAGCACCTTAATACATGACAATATAATAAAGGAGGATGCATTAGCAATACATTGCCACCAGATGGCGACAAATACTAGTAAAAACACAGTATTTAGTATGAGAAAATAAATCATGAATAATAAAATTGTAGGATATATGATTTATTATAATAAACACTCCTATAATAAAAAAAACTCATCCCTCATATCCTAGAGGCAGTATTGTCAGTACACATAAAATCTGATATAAAACACCTTAGGAGGGGAATAAACCTCTATGAAGGTCTAGGATGAATAGGTTTAAATTAAGCTCACATAGAGATCATACTTAACATTACATGATGAAGACATCTAAAATGCGCTCAAACCACAAACCTCACTGCTCATAGTGGGAAATAGAAAGCTGTTTCCAAAATGGCGCCAACAGAAATGTATGTCTGCCGAAGCGGATCTCACTTACTATGTAGAAGAGGTTGGAACAAAAGAAAAACAATTATTCTGTATAGAGCCCAACGCTCACGGCTCTGAAAACAAAAACAGACCACGCCTCTTCCACTGCATAGCTGACAAGCTGCGCCATATTATCCACCCACAATGGCGGTCTTCTAATATAAGGATAAAGGTATATAGCTGCATATAATAAAATAAAGGTGACAAAAAAGCTAAACGCCTGAAGCTTAGTGCACCAGCGAGACCCCTAAAATTATTAACTCAATAACAGATGAGGGGAGAAACCCCTCAAATGTGGTCATCGCTATCTAGCATCCTACTAATAAAGAAGCATGCATAATCCAGCGCTATATTATGCAAGCGTCAGGAGCATAAAATGGGACTTGCAGGTTCATGGGGAAAACCTTTCAGTCAGTGTATTGGCGCTAATTGTGATTGCCTAATAAAGCACTGCCAGAGAATATTTTCTAAAAAAGTCTGGCGGTAGTCTCCTGTCATCTAGCTGGAGAAGCCGCCGCAGCATCAGATAATGTTGCGTATCAATGTTATAAAACTATAAGAATAACACAGTTAGTGGTAGCCTCCTCTACTTAAGCCGGAGGTGCCGCTGCTGTAAATGAGGAACATACCAGCTAAAGGAGCTAGAGTGTATATGCTCCATTATAAAGGTCCACACAAATAAATAAAAGCCTCATTTTTATCTGTAAACAAAACCATGAGGGTAGTTGAGTTATGTCAGAGGGAAACACCCAATAATGAGTGAACCAGAGCCTGTTTAAGGAGATGCCAGTAGATCCAAGCTGCTCAAATAACTGATATCCCCAACTTGGGATATAACTAAGGTTTCCAGACCCAGTTGGTCGCCCTTCAAAGTCCTCCCTTTCCCTGATGACAGTAACAGTTATACCTGCCAGGGAAAGGGTTTAAATAAGGATATAAACAGACTTACCTTCCAGGATCTTCTGCTGTGGAGCAGACAGAGCACTTCCCAGTCTGTCAGCCTCGACCGCTGGCAGGGATATGGAGAGAAAATAAAAAACAGAGTAACCAACCCTGGTTTTCTATGAAGGGGTAGTAAAAATGTTAGAAGTAAAGCAAAGACTAGCTTGCGGCCTTCTAACTGCTAAAAGCCACCACTACTCTTACTAAAGAGATTGACATGGACACAAGAAGACCCAAATCCTTGCTTGCAGGTAAACGTATCAATTAAAAGGATTAAATTATTCAGACACCGACTTCGCACATCCTCCATTGACAAAGGCAAAGAGAATGACTGGGGTTATGGGTAAGGGAAGTTACATTTAACAGCTTTGCTGGGGTGCTCTTTGCCTCCTCCTGCTGGCCAAGAGTTGAATATTCCACTAGTAATCGGAATGACAAATAATATGTGAAAGCTAGATGCGCCTGATAACAATAAAAAAGTGTCTGAAATAAATAGAAAAGACCGTAAGTGTAAGTGTATGGTGCAATATTCAATGAAAAGATGCGAAAATAAAATATAAAATAAATGTGTACAAATCGTCTCAAATGCTTATAGCAATCAGCTGCCACAAATAAGCAATAATACAGTGATCTGTGTGTGGGATGACAATCAATGTGTCTGTATCAGCTATACATGTCTTATAATGCATATATTCTCAATACAATGATATAAACCAAGAAATATATAAAAATGAACAAGGAAAAAACATTAGTGGACAAAACAAACATAATCACTATACTTGAAAGTGATCAAGTCCCTGGATCATCCCAAAATAATGGGAGCCAAGATAATCCATCATAATTCCTTTTAATGAACAGAAAGGGCTGTGAGAGACCAAAGGCTGCAACCTTCTTCCAAAAACTTTATGGCGATGCAAGTGTATCAAGTCTGTGAAAAGGTGAAAGAGAAGAGGGCGCCACAATAGTGCACAATCAGTAATACTTGGTCTTCATACATGCAATAAAAGTTATACAAAGTATAAACCTCTTGATAAGTGCCACAAAAGCCTGCTGGATCTTTATTAGCTGTCCAGAAGCTATCCTCTCACAGTGTTGTAATATGGATTCCCAAACAAAGTAATAATCACAGTCAATCTGTGTGCTGCCACTTGAAACTGATCTCCAAGGCTCTATTGTTGTTAAACAAAAACCTCCTGGAGAAAAATTTAAAATCAATCTGTGTTGAGCCACTTAATGTTGGTCTCCCAGGCTCTATTGTTGCAAAAAAGAAACCTTCTGGAGATACTGCAATAAAGTGAGGTAGTGAGTGATGGCTAAAACACAATAGCTGTGATATAGTCCCATAAAAAATTAAAATAAGTTGTGAAGCCAAAAGTCTAAAAACAATATAAGCTTTAATAAAATGTTCAAAAGTCACACAACGCATTTCCCGGTCGTACTGACCACTGGATTCCCTACCTGGATTCCCTACCTATTGCCGCCAAAGACTACCCTGCATAGTGTGAGTACTGTTTAACTCATTTTGCAAAGTTTCTTTGCTCTGGGATATTCCCTATTATTCCAGCTTGATGCCGGGATAAGAAGACTACTGGCCAAGTTTAGTCTGATAGTGGAATATCCCACAAGCATTACAGTAATGTGCATCCTCTGGCACTGGAAACCTGCCGCATGTGGAAGGCAAGATATATTCATTGAAGTATCAGGAAATCCTAGGAGAAAATGTCATGACATCTGTTAGGAAGCTCAAGCTTGTGCTTCTTTGCACCTTCCAACATGACAATGATCCCAAGCATACCTCAAATTCCACCAAGGCTTGGTTGCAGAAGAAGTCCTGGAAGATTCTACAGTGGCCATTACAGTCACCTGACGTGAACCCGATAGAAAATCTCTGGTGGGATTTGAAGAAGGCGATTGCAGCATGCAAGCCCAAGAATATTACTGAACTGGAGGCCATTGCTCGTGAGGAATGGGCTAAGATTCCTCAGGAACACTGCCAGAAACTGGTGTCTGGTTATGCATCTAGTTTGCAGCCGATCATAACAGCAAAAGGGTGCTCTACTAAGTACTAAAGATGTTTGCCATGAAGGGGTTGAATAATTTTGAGACTGCAGAATTCATTAAAAAATGCATTTTCAGTTGAATTTGGGGAAACAAGCATTTGTTGTGTTGAACTATTTCAATTGCTTTTGTTTGATTTGTTCATTGCAAACAGCTGAAAGTTTGTAAATGTCAATAATTCTGATTTGCAAGGGGGTTGAATAATTTTGATTACAAATGTATGTATGTATATATATATATATATATATATATATACTGTATGTATATATATATGTATAGTGTATATATTTCACACCTTTGAGCCCTTCCCTTTCAGATACCATATTGCTTTAGTACTTTTTATACATTTATTTCAATAATAAACATATTTTTTGTATTTAATATGTATATTAAAATATGTATAATATATGTATATTTAAATATGAGTGAAATACTTTAAAATGTTTTACATGTGTTTTATAATACTTTTGTTATAGCCTAAAACTACTTCAGGTCTCAAATCGTGCTATATTTTTGGCGCTTGAAATTGTTTAACTAGCGCACAACTCATAACTCACAACTTGTAATATGAGCAATGTTTAGTGCAGCCACTAACGTGTAATATGAGCAATGTTTAGTGCAGCCACTAACGTGTAATGTGAGCATTGTTTAGCACAGCATGTGCTAATAAAATGTCAGCAATGCTAAAAATTCTGGGGTAATTCTGTTTTACCATGGATTTGAAATACCTGCTTGTGAGCTATTCTTAGTGTAGGTCCATAATATGAATAGCGCACCCTGTGCTGTCAATAGTGTTCCACTTGTAAGGTGGGCCAATATATACAAATATTATATTATAAGTAAATTAAAACACCATATAAAATTCTATTGAAATGCAATCAAACAAACTGGGAGCCACCCTGTCCAGCATGTGTACCCGGTCCAGTTTGAGAGTGTGGTCCATTTTTATACTGTTTGTATATATATAAATATATATATATATATATATATATATATATATATATATATATATATATATATATATTAAAATAGATTGTAGCGTTTGTAAGTTGTCTTTTCTACAGCCCTTCATAATCTTTTATATTTTTATTAGATTTATATGTTCTAATAAGGCCGCCTGGTGAACCTTACTAACTTGAATATTTTTACCTTTGTATAGCAAGTAATACAAATTACAACTTGCAATAAGTTAAGCAATTCCTTTTTTATCACCCATCAGTGCACGCTTACATTTAAATATATATACAGTATATATCTCCAACAGGAGGCACCCCAGAAAAACATGCCACTTATCTAAGACTTCAGTCAAGCACCCCGACAAAGCTGCGACTAAAATCATTACATCCAGGGAGGGAGGGTGGGAGCTTCTCCTTGCCGTTCAGATCCAGAAAAGAGGGTATTTCCTGTTCCCTACTTGTAAGCTCCCCTCTAACTCCACCTCATGCCATAACTTTGACCCATTCACTTCAGACCAATACAGGGTCACATTCCCCTTGCTTCAATATTTTCATTCCAGGTTGCATTTATTTAAAAAGTTAGAGTATCCTCTTTGTTATTTTCTAAAACAACAACAAAAAAATATGATGATAATGATTAAAATTTGGCAATTTGGCAAATGCTGGGTGTGTTGAGCATCATAACATGAAGAGGTTGCTGGGAATCATATTGTGGTTACAAAAATATAAACATACTCTCTTCTTGTTAATGAGTGGACGTTAATATTGTTGTTTTTTTTATTGAGGTTAGCTTATGGCATACAAACAATGCATTACCTCAGGACCATATGGAACAGTTTAAAAAAAATGGAATAAAAAAAAAATGTTAGTACTGTCAATAGTACAAAAAATAAGCATTAATACTAACTGCAGTATTATAACAGAGACATGCCAATTACATTCTAAGCTTTCTCAGTAATCTAGGAGGAAACTCATGGACCTCATACCATTTAGCATACATTTAGGACAATAGATGGCTACCTAAAATAAAGTAGACGGCTTATGGATCTCATCAAAGAAACCTAATTTTTTTATTTTAATATTGAGAGTTATAGATTACAGTAGGTAAAGAAAGTGCTGGTTTTAACTTAAGAGACAAAAGATCAACTACACGACCATTTGGGTATAAGGGGGGCTACTCCAAATATAGGTTAGTTAGAGCAAACTTAAATTAAGTACTAGTCGTCAATGATTATTTAAACATTTATTCATATCTATTTATATAATGACAATATTGAGTATATAGGCTTGCCATATGGATATCATTTTTATATTGAGTCTAATATTGGCTATCAATATAACTTGTTGTAGTTAATAAGGAATAGGTAGTTTTCAGAGCTGCTTACCAAATGGTCATCCATCTAGCAAAATAATTCACCATGGAGATTAAAATTCACTTATTATCCCAGAAATAAAATTAGAAACATGTATGCACTTATGCATAACTAAAGTACATGTCCAGACAAGATTACATGGTTTGTGAACACCTTTCATTTGATCCAAAAAAATGAAAGAGAAATTAGCTATCTGGTTTCATTTTGTCTTCAAACATTGTTAATGACCTTTCAGTTTATATTTCCACTATTTCAGTATTCAGTTATATTACAACATACTGAATTGTACCAAACCACTGGAAACCACACAGGTCAGGTGGTGTAAGATGAGGAACTCAATTTTTATCCATAAGTTACGTTGTCATTGTTTTTACATTTTTATTTTTTATCTAGGTTTAAGCAGAAGAAAAGGCAAAAGTACAAACAATATATGTCACATCAGACCAGACAGACAGTTACAGAAAATTGGATAAATAATTATATATATATTTCACTATTATCAGGACAATAGTAACTGATATCATACAGATGTAAAAAAGGCAAAACATTATTAGCTGGTCACTTAAATCCTGTCAATAATATTATGCAGAACCTCATTTTTAGACTATAGATAAATTGGACTTAGGATATATAATGATATAGTTACATATAGATAAAGGCACCCAACAACCTTAAATATCCTTAGATTCCTCTTATTACAGCACCTACAGTACATGTGATCTTCTGTGATGGGCTCAGATTTAAGGCGGTATGCCTACATGCCCAGGCTAGAGTCTTATAGATTAGGAAAAGGGAGGAGGGGGAGAACTGGCTTGTGGTATGTAGCAAAACTTCTCGTAGAAAATAAAAATAAAGCATAAACAAAATAGATAAACATATGAAAACAATATACTCTGTAATTAGTACAAAATGATAACAAGGTAACTGGGAAGGCAGTTGGGCTAAAAATATTAGATAATGAAAAGTACAAACTACCTAGTAAGAATACTGAGAATATATATTGAACTCAAGTTATCTTGAATGGGGTTGTTAACCAACATAGAATAACTAGGACAAATCAAACATGTGGAGCAATGCTGTAATCTAGGGCTGTGGATTTTACTCTGATATATTTGCAGGCACAAATACTAGGGGCGAGATTACATATGCGGCACAGGCTTCAGCGTAACTGCTGAAACCTGCATCGCCCGTAAATTCACCTTGCACAACGGGGAATCACATAAACCTCACCGGCAGTTCATAAACTGCTGTAAGTCGGATAAACTAGTGATATCCAGAAATGTACCAGTGCATAAGAAAAAAAGTTAAATCTCCCATCTAACGTGCCTCCCAGGTCTAACCTGCCTCCTAAAAATAAACCCGACACATCAAAACCCCTATATCCACAATCCCCCCACATCACAACTAATAATAAAAGTATTAACCCCTAATCCGCCAACCCCCCCACAACGCAATATACCTAATAAATGTATTAAGTCCTAACCCTCCATTCGCCCACATCGCAATCTACCTAATATATGTATCAACTCCTAATCTGCCATTCACCCACATCATGATTTACCTAATATTTACCTAATAATAGGTAATAATATTTACCTAATATATGTATTAACCCCAGTCCACCCCTAAACCACTATTCACCCACATCGCAATCTACCTTAAATGTATTAACCCCTAATCCGCCATTCACCAACAACGCCAACTACCTATTAGCACTATTAACCCCTTAATTTGCCAACCCCCCACAACGCAAAGTACCTATCAACACTATTAACCCCTAAAACGCCAACCCCCCACAACGCAAATAACTACTTTAATTGCTAAGCCCCCTATCATATTACCCCCTAAATTAACCCCAATTACCTAAAATAAAACAATATTAAGTTACAATTAAAATAAAAAAGTATAACATTACAGAAAAAAATAAACAAAATTATCAAAAATAAAAGAAATTAAACCTAATCCCTATGAAAATAAAAAGCCCCCTAATCTAAACTAAAATACCAACAGCCCTTAAAATTGCCTTTTGTTAAAAAGCTCTTTTACATTAAATAAATACTAAGTCTCCCCCTAACAGTAAAACCCCCCACCCACCAAACCCCCCAAAATAAAAAAACCTAACACTAAAAAACCTAAGCTACCCATTGCCACATAAGTGGCATTTGTATGGGCATTGCCCTTAAAAGGTCATTCAGCTCTTTTACTGCCCTTAAAATTGCATTCAGCTCTTTTACAAGCCCATTAAAACCCTAATCTAAAAAAAATAAAAAACAATACTAAATCTAACCCCAAAATAGGTATTCACCACTCTTGAAGTCCAGCGGAGAAAGTCTTCTTCCAGGCGGTGGAGTCTTCTTGGAAGTGGGGATATCTTCTTCCAGCGCGGCGACCTCTTCTATCTTCATCCAGGACCAAGCTGGCGCGGAGAGGAGGTGACCACGGAACAGAAGACCGGTGACCGCGGAGCCATCTAGCGTGGAGATCTGCTTCGTATGATTGTTGCCGCACACTATGGGGTACCTTGCATTCATATTGGCTGAAAAATTAAAATCAGCCAATACGATTAGAGCCACTGAAATCCTATTGGCTGATTTGAATAAGCCAATAGGTTTTCAGTAGCTCTAACCCTATTGGCTGATTTTAATTTTTCAGCCAATAGGAATGCTAGGTACCCCATATTTAAACAGGTACCTTGCATTCCATCTTCAGTGTGCGGCGATGATCGTACGAAGAGGATCTCCAGTAAAAGAGCTGAATGCCATTTTAAGGGCAATGCCCATACAAATGCCCCTTTAGGGGCAATGGGTAGCTTAGGTTTTTTTAGTGTTAGTTTTTTTTTATTTTGGGGGGTTTGGTGGGTGGTGAGGTTTTACTGGTAGGGGGTGACTATTTTTAAATGTAAAAGAGCTGTTTAATTTAGGGCAGTGCCCTAAAAAAGGCCTATTTAAGAGCTATTGGTAGTTTAGTTTAGATTAGGGGGTGTTTTTATTTGGGGAGACTTTTTTATTTTTATAGGGATTAGGTTTAATTTTTATATGCGGCGCCGTATATGTGATAGCAATACCGGACTAGAAACCGGTGTCACCAGCTTTTGCGGGCGATGCCACATATGCAATCGTACCCTAGAATAGCTAGCTGCTTCTGATATGCATATTAAACTAGTAATGCAAAAATATAAACTTAAGGTAACAATATGCTAATAAAATAGAGTAGACTATCCATAAGTTTTAATATACAGCCACCTTGATAACATTTTTTAATTTGTAATATATATAATTTGTATTAGATTGAGAGAGAGAATGAATTTCCGGTGTGGGAGCAGTTTAATTTAGGAATTTCCTTGCTTTTAAACATTTGAGAGAAAATTTAAACTCTGGCTTTAACATATAAATTATGTTATAGAAACAGTCGGCTAGACTACGAGTTTTGCGTTAGAGGCTGTGCAGTGCTAACAAGCAGTTTTCCCTCACCGCTCACTTACCTGCAGCGCTGGTATTACGAGTTTTCAGAAACCCGTCGTTAAAAGACAAGAAGTGAGCGTTGAGCAAAATTTTGCTCCAAATCTCACTCCAATACCAGCGCCGCTTAAGTCAGTGGTGAGCTGGTGTAACGTGCTCGTGCACAATTTCCCCATAGGAATCAATGGGGAGAACCGGCTGAAAAAAGTCTAACACCTGCAAAAAAGCAGCGTAAAACTCCCTAACGCAGCCCCATTGATTCCAATGGGGAAATACATTTTATGTCTACACCTAACACCCTAACATGAACCCCGAGTCTAAACACCCCTAGTCTTACACTTATTAACCCCTAATCTGCCGCCCCCGACATCGCAGACACCTACATTATAATTATTAACCCCTAATCTGCCGCTCCGGACCCCTCCGCCAAAAACATTATACTTATGAACTCCTAATCTGCTGTCCCCAACATTGCCGAACCCTACATTATATTTATTAACCCCTACTCTGCTGCCCCAATGTCGCAGCCACCTACCTACACTTATTAACCCCTAATCTGTTGCCCCAACGTCGCCGCCACTATAATAAACATATTAACCCCTAAACCACCGCACTCCCGCCTTGCAAACATTAGTTAAATATTATTAACCCCTAATCTGCCGGCCCTAACATCGCCGCCACCTACCTACATTTATTAACCCCTAATCTGCTGCCCCCAACGTTGCCGCCACTATATTAAAGTTATTAACCCCTAAACCTAAGTCTAACCCCCTAACTTAAATATAATTAAAAGAAATCAAAATAAATATTCCTTCCTATCATTAACTAAATTATTCCTATTTTAAACTAAATACTTACCTATAAAATAAACCCTAAGCTAGCTACAATATAACTAATAGTTATATTGTAGCTATTTTAGGATTTATTTTTATTTTACAGACAAGTTTGTATTTATTTTAACTAGGTAGAATAGTTACTAAATAGTTATTAACTATTTAATAACTACATAGCAAAAATAAATACAAAAGTACCTGTAAAATAAAACCTAACCTAAGTTACAATTACACCTAACACTACACTATAATTAAATTAATTCCCTAAATTAAATACAATTAAATACAATTAATCAAAATTAGCTAAAGTACAAACCCCCCCCCACTAAATTACATAAAATATTAAACAAATTACAATATTTTTAAACTAATTACACCGAATCTAATCCCACTAACAATATAAAAAAGCCCCCCAAAATAAAAAAAAGCCCTACCCTACACTAAATTACAAATAGCCCTTAAAAGGGCCTTTTGCGGAGCATTGTCACAAAGTAATCAGCTCTTTTACCTGTAAAACAAATTACAAATCCCCCCCCAACATTAAAACCAACCACCCACACAACCAACCCTACTCTAAAACCCACCCAATATCCCTGTAAAATTTTTAACACTAACCCCTTAAAGATCACCTTACCGGGAGAAGTCTTCATCCAAACGGGCCGAAGTCCTCAACAAAGCTGGGAGAAGTCTTCATCCAAGCCGGGCGAAGTGGTCCTCCAGACGGTCAGAAGTCTTCATCCAGATGGCATCTTCTATCTTCATCCATCCGGCGCGAAGCGGGTCCATCTTCAAGACATCCGACGCGGAGCATCCTCTTCATCGGCTAACACTGAATGAAGGTTCCTTTAAATGACGTCATCCAAGATGGCGTCCCTTCAATTCCGATTGGCTGATAGAATTCTATCAGCCAATCAGAATTAAGGTAGAAAAAATCCTATTGGCTGATAATAATGTTAATATATTTATTATAGTGGTGGTTATGTCCGGTTCATAAGATTAGGGGTTACATTTTTTTAAAGTGTTTGCGATGCGGGAGGGCCTCGGTTTAGGGGTTAATATGTAGTTTATGGGTGTTAGTGTACTTTTTAGCACTTTAGTTAAGAGTTTTATTCTACTGACTTTAAAATGCGGTACCAGTCTTGACAGGAGAGGGTGTACCGCTCACTTTTTGGCAGACTCATAATACCGGCGCTATGCAAGTCCCATTGAAAAAATAGGATACGCAATTTACGTAAGTGGATTTGCGGTATTTCTAAGTCTGGCCAAAAAAGTGAGCGGTGAGCCTGTACCTTCAAGTCTCGTAATACCAGCGGGCATTAAAAAGCAGCGTTAGGACCTCTTAGCACTGCTTTTTAAGCCTAACACACAACTCGTAATCTAGTCGAGTGTAATTATATATTCTAAAGCCAGTTTTTAAAATATTTCATGTAAACTAAAAAACATTGGTAAACTCTAGGTTTTTGTACTCATTTAATGAATATTCCAAATGTAAACTTGTGTACCCTCATAGGAGCATAATATAATCGACAATTTAATTCAAAAGGTCAATTGATGATTAATTTATGGATCACTAAAATGAAAATATTCCTTGCACAGGGCCTTTTCCTTTTTCAGAGTGGCACATTATTATTTTTTTATTAATAAATAATAACTTAAGAATTATTATTTTTTATCAAAAGATTTTTCTGGCAGAGTTTTATTTTACAATTTAATTTATAATCAAGGAGATAAACCAAATCATATTTGAATATTAGAAAATAAAGAAATTTGATGGTAGAAAATACTCAAACTTCTAAAAGGCTTAAGCATTTTTTCTTCATTGTATGCTAACATCAAACAAACCTCAGTTCAATACATACATAAATCATACTATTAAACTGTTTAAGTAATCAGAAACCACCTGTCATTGTTAGAATTCCAAAGCTATTAGGGCAATAGTGGTTAATGTTACATTATCTTGTGCTAGTCACCAAAATATCTAAAAATGAGAGTTTATCATTTTGCATTCACAAATATGAAACCACTTGCTAATGCTTTAATCAAAATCATAATATAAAAATTAAGAGTAAAAATAACAATTAAACAGTCAAATTAATATTCTCGCAACTGGCACATCATTACACTTCTAAATCCTCTGTATTCACCACCTATTTTATTTAAGCAGTATTTTGATCCAGTTCTGTATATTCACTTTTTTCCATCTAATATTAACATTAATATTACAATTTAAGCTTAATTTGAACATATACTATATTGCCAAAAGTAGCACATGCAGTTAAGACAAAAAAACAGTCTATAAGAAATGAAAACAGATTGACTCAGAAGAGGATAGGAAAAATGGAGAACCCAACAAAAAATGAGGAATCAGTTAATCCGAAAGGCTAAAGCTGATGCAGAAGAGGGAATAGCACAATCAGTAAAAATGGAGACAAAACCTTCTTTAGATATATCAGTGAAAAGAGAAAAACTAGGGGATAGATAGTAAGACTAAAGTCTGAGGATGATAGAATAGTGGAAGGAGACTAAAAAAATTGAAAACTGTCTAAATAATTACTTTTGTTCAGTCTTCACAACATATTTTAAAGATAGGGAAATTCTATTAAGGGATGTTACTTTAAATGACAATATGGGTAGTAGTTCACTTTTTACAGAGGAAGATGTTTCAAGTGCTTTATAAAAAATAAAAGTAAATAAGTCTGTGGGTCCAGATAATATTCAGCCAAGGTTTCTAAGAGAACTTCGACCCATGACAGCTACTCCCTTAGCTGATTTATTTAATCAGTCACTGTTAGCAGGAGTTGTTCCAGAAGACTGGAAAATTGCTAATGTAGTCCCTCTTCATAAAAAGGGTAGTAGGGAAGATTCTGCTAACTATAAGCCAATCAAGTTTACCTCATTTGCAGGGAAATGTATGGAAACTGTTTTAAAGGAAATATATGTGTCTTACCTTCAGGCAAACAACTTAGAAGACAAAGGACAGCATGATTGCACTGATGGAATATAATGTGAGACAAATGTAACTGATTTATTTGACCATATAACTAAATAATGTACATAAAAATAGAAATGCATTTGACACTGTCCCACACAACAAACATTCACAAAATGTATTGCCTTGGAGCAAATGCTAAAGATTGTTAAGGGGGTAGAATGCTGGCTTAAGAATAGAAGGCAAAGAGTTTCAATTAATGGAGTATATTCAAATATGTGGTCAGTTACTAATGGTGGTCCCCAAGGGCTAGTTCTTGGGCCTGTTTTGTTCAACATATTCATAAGTCATATACGAAATGTGCTCCAGGGGAAGGTGTGCTTGTTTGCTGATGATACAAAAAAAATTGTAACAGAATAGATGTTCCAGGAGGAGTGAATCAAATGAGCGGTGATATTAAAAAACTGGAGAACTGGGAAAATAAATGGGATCTAAAATGTAATATTACCATGAGCAAAATTATGCATATTGGATCCAAAAACCCAAAGGCCAATTATAGTCTCAATGATACATTACTTACTGTAACTAAAGAGAAATGGGACTTGGGAATTATTATTTCAGATGATTTAAAATACAGTACACAATGCCACAGTGCAGCCAGAAAGGCCAGATGAATACTTGGTTTCATTGAGAGAGGTATTAGTAGCAGAAATAACAGGGTTCTTATGCCACTTTACACATCAGTAGTTAGGCCTCATCTGGAACATTGTGTACAGTTATGGAGACCATATCTCCAGAAGGATATAAATAAACTAGCAACTGTCCAAAGGAAGGCTAGTAAAACATACAAATAAAGACTCTAAGATCTAAATATTTATAGTTTAGAGGAGAGAATGGAAAAATGTGACGTGATAGAAACCTTAAAATATATGAAGGGACTTAATAAAGTGGAAGCTGGAAGCATTTTCCAAATAAAAAAAGAAATACCAAAAAAAAAAGGTCACAATATTAAGTTAGAGGGTAGCAGATTCAGGAAAAATGTGAGAACGCATTTTTTTTTTTTTACAGAAAGGGTGATGGATTCAGGGAATAAAGAGGGGCTGTAAAGGAATTAAAAAAATGCATGTGACATGCATAAGGCTATCCTAAGAAAACAGTAACATGTAATATGATTTCATGGGCATTTTAGTTCTTATTTACTGTAAAATTATATGTTTCTATGTTTAAAATTATATAGACAAATGTCCATCACACCAATATGAGATTGTTGGGCATCCCATTCCAAAGCCATGTGTATTCATATTATGTTACCCCATCCTTTGTGGCTATAACAGCTGCAACTCTTCTGGGTAGGCTTTCCATAAGACTTTGGAGTTTGTCTGTGGTATTTATGCCCATTCAGCCAAAAGAGCAATTGTGAAGTCAGGCACTGATGTTGGACAGGAATTTCTGGCTCACAAGTCAACATTCAAATTCATTGCACGGGTTCCATGGGTTTGAGGTCAGGGCTCTGTACAAGTCACTCAAGTTCCTCCACACCAAACTCATCAAACCATGTCTTCATGGACTTCCCTTTGTGCACAGGGGTACAGTCATCCTGGACAAGGAAATGGCCTTCCCCAAACTGTTGCCACAAAGTCGAGAAGCACCCAAATGTCTAAAATGTCTATGAATCTTGTAGCATTAAGATGACCTTTCACTGGAATTAGGGAGCCTATCCCATACCCTGAAAAACAGTCCCATACCATATACCCCCCTCCACCAAAATCACAGTGGACCCTATGTTTTCTGGTACGCAGTATTCTTCTTGTATCTGCTACACAGAGTTTTTTTCTATCATAGTGCCAGATAATTAAGCATGATCATCATCACTCATGAGAAGATGTTTCCACTGCTCCAGAGCTCAGTGGTGACATGCTTTACTCCACTTCAGAAGATGCTTGGCATTACACAAATTAGTGTGAGGCTTGGGAAGAACTATTAAATTACTCATATGCAGCAATTAAAAAGATGGTTGAAACTAGGAGGCCCATTTATCAAGATCCAGATGGAGCTTGAGGGCCCGTGTTTCCTGCAGGCTTGCCAGAAACAGCAGATATGAAGCAGCGGTCTAAAGAACGCTGCTCCATAACCCTGTCCGTCTGCTCTGAGCAGGTGGACAGAGATCGCCACAATTCAACACGATCAAGTACGATCAGGTTGATTAACACCCCCCTACTGGCGGCCGCGGATCTGCAGGGGGGCGGCGTTGCACCAGCAGCTCATAAGAGCTTCTGGTGCAGTGCTGAATACGGAGAGCGTATTGCTCTCCACATTCAGCAAGGTCTGTCGGACCTGATCCTCACTGTTGGATATGGTGCGACAGACCTTTGATAAATAGGCCTCTATATATTTAATGAGATTAAGTAATAACTCACAAGAGATACACATGAATACCTGAGTGTGACCTATGGTTAATAGGTTAATATAGGGTGCTGTCTTTTTCAGTTTGCATTTGCCTTCCATTGTCAGAATAAAATTGATTTAATGGAAAAGGACAACTGGTAAATCAAACATCTTTTTTAGGAATCATCTCACGTGAGCATTCTCAATTGTTTCTGAAATTTAGTTAATGGTAACAGTGAAGTAAAAATTCAATTTAAAGTCTTCATATAATCACTGGGTTCTTTACCAGTTATAGAAATCATTACCATGTTGGTTATGGTCAGATTTATTTGAAATCTTAAAAAATGTGTTGGGTTCATTTTTTGTCAAAATAACATCTACAAATATAATACTAAGCATTTAAATTAGGTGGAAATCACATTACCAATCTTTGGAATAAGGAAGGAATTTATATTTTCCTGTAAAAGACAGAAGCTTCCTTTGGTTCATGAAATCAAAATACATTTTCTTGAATAGTCCATCATGAATGCTTGAAAAAGCTGTGTGTTAACTGAGAAATGTACGCTGGATTGTATCTGAGGGGCTTGTCATAAGGAGGGAGGTCCCTAGCTTGCTAAGCAACACAAAACTCTATACACTTTCGAGCTGTTAAACAGTGTTCCAGATGTTATACACTGTTATTTAAGTGTTTGCCCATCAATGGGCAAGATTACAAGTGGAGCACTAATTAAGGCTCCCGCTCGATCTTTAACTGTGTAAATTTGGCTTTTTGTGCGTCGGGTTGTGCTTGTATTATGAGTTGAAAGTAAACTGTATTTGCGCACGCACTAACCAGATGAGCGCAAAAAGCCAAAGTTAGAATATCCTGTGCGTCAATGGAGCAAAAAAAGTGGATAAAACCCAACACCCTGATCGCATATTCATGTGCACTAAGCAGACATAAAAATATGATTATTTCTCATTCCAATGTTCTTCACATACAAGAATAAATACATATATACACATATAAATACATAAATACATGTGTATACTTATATAGACATATATATACATACATTTACATCTTAGAGATATATATGTATATATCTCAATGTTAAAGCCCTTTGTATGCCTGCGATCTCATATCTTTGTGGCTTTATAACTTTTTTTTAAATATTTGTTTTTAAGAATTTTTATTAGATGGTGTTATTATGAGTGTAACTTGTAAAGTATTTTTGATGTGTTTTGTGACAACTTTTTGTTTCTCAAAACAGTTAACCAGAGCTCTAGGGACTCGGTAATCATTCTAGCATAAATCATGATTGCGCTCAAGCGATTGCATTTACTTTAAACTTGTAATACCAGCAGTAAACCCAATGAGCGCAAACACCTGAGATAAACCCCTTATCACTCTTGCTCAAACGTTAGTGTTCCACTCGTAATCTGGCCCAATGTTTTCTGTTTGGGATTTTTTTAATGCAATAAATACACTAAGAATAGAATCCAGTATTATTGGAAGTATTGATATTGAGCACTTATCTTAGAGCTCCAGTAGTTCTGACGAAAGTGAGCAAGTTTCCAATTGTGTCAATATCCTTTTTACCATCAAGAGACAGTATTACACTACGTACTTGCATTTGTTTTTCTTTGAGGGTAACCAGCTGTAAAAAAGGAGACTTAAGGGGACTGTAGGCATCTTCACTTGGGACATTACTACATACCTATATGAGGGTGGACATTCCCTGGTATTTAGGGTTACACATTTGAGCATCACATTTTTTTTATATTTTGTTATTGTTTTTGTATTATGCTCATGTAACCACTGTGGAAGTGGCATATAGTTGTTCTAGTGTAAACCACAACATATTGATTGATTCATTGCCATCTAAACTTTAACTAAACATATTTTTTATCACTTGCTTATAGGCAACTCATTTATATAGTTAATATACTCTATTCTAAATGCTTGTCTGCTCTTGAAAAATTTAAAGGGATAGGAAAGTCAAAATTTAAAGGGACAGTAAAATTATAATTAGACAGTCATGTTTTAGACAAAACATACAATGTAAGACAACTTTCCAACTTTTTCTCTTGTTATCCTTTGCTGAAAGGTTTATCTAGCAAAGCTCAGGAGCATCTAAGAACCTAGGTTGCTGCATATATCTATACCGATTGTCGTTGGCTCACCGATGTGTTCAGTTAGAAACCAGTAGTGCATTGCTGCTCCTTCAACAAATGATACCAAAAAAATTTAACAAATCTGATAATAAAAGTAAAAAAAAAAAAAAATGGGTTTCATGTCCCTTTAACTTGCATTATTCAAATAGAGCATGTTATTTTAAGACACTTTAAATTCACTTCTATTTTCAAATGTAGTTTGTTCTCTTGGTATCAGAAGTTGAAAAAGAATATGTACATATCCTACACTATTGGGAGCTAGCTGGTAATTGGTGCCTGCACACATTTGTATCTTTTGATTGGCTGACTACAGTAGATGTGTCCAGCTAGCTCTCAGTAGTACATTGCTGCTCCTTTATCAAAGGATATCAAGGGAAGTTGTTTTTTAAGTGTATGTTCTATCTGAATCCTGAATAAAAAATGTCTTTCATGTCCATTTAAGTATTAATTGCACAGTTGATTACCCCATAATAAAAGCTTTTATTTCAGCACTTATCTGCTTCTCGAGAACACAGACATTTAAAAAAAGAGGCTTCATTAAATTATTGCATTTTATCAACAATTAATTCTGATATGTCAAACCATCTGTCCAGGTTTAGCAACATAAAAGTTAATGCATCAATATAAATTTAAAGTTATCACGTCATACCCAAAGAAAGTAACCTAACATATGAGTTCCCACACAGATGAGTGAGCATCATTTGGGAGGGAATGATTTAAAGGGACACTGAACCCAAATTTTTTCTTTTGTGATTCAGATAGAGCATGCAATTTTAAGCAACTTTCTAATTTACTCCTATTATCAATGTTTCTTCATTCTCTTGCTATCTTTATTTGAAAAAGAAGGCATCTAAGCTTTTTTTCTTGGTTCAGAACTCTGGACAGCAGTTTTTGATTGGTGGATGAATTTATCCACCAATCAGCAAGGACAACCAAGGTTGTTCACCAAAAATGGGCCGGCATCTAAACTTACATTCTTGCATTTCAAATAAAGATACCAAGAGAATAAAGAAAATTTGATAATAGGAGTAAATTAGAAAGTTGCTTAAAATTTCATGCTCTATCTGAATCACGAAAGAAAAAATTTGGGTTTAGTGTCCCTTTAACCCCTTAATGACAAGTGACGTACCAGGTACGTCCTGCAAAAACTTGCAGTTAGTGACAATGGACGTACCTGGTACGTCACTTGTCTAAGAGAGTGCTGGAAGCGATCGCAATCGCTTCCAGCAGCTCTCAGGGTATTGCAGTGATGCCTCGATATTGAGGCATCCTGCAATACCCTTAGAAAGCATCCGATGCAGAGAGAGCCACTCTGTGGCCCTCTCTGCACCGGTAGCGATGCGGCCGGTTCGTTGGTGGGTGGGAGCGCAACTGGGAGGCGGGTGGGCGGCCCATCGCTACCCGGCATCCGGCTCCTGTTAGTGCAATGTGCACGCCGGGTGCCGGGAGCGTGCGCGCGCACGCCCGCGATCACCTACCCACACTGACACCAATGAGTGGTAAGAGGGGGGGAAATATATATATATGAGGATCTGGGAGGGGGAGGGGGTTGGGGTATTGTGGGGGGCTGCTACACTACAGAAAAAAATAAATTAGTAATAAAAAATAATTAAAAACACTTTTTTGTGGGGCAAATTGGGTACTGGCAGACAGCTGCCAGTACCCAAGATGGCGGCAATTAGGTAGGGGAGAGGGTTAGATTGCTGGGGGGGGGGGGATCATGGAGGTTGGGGCTAAGGCAGGAGTCCATCACAGCTAAAACATTTTTTTTTTTTTTATTAAAAAAAATAAAAACTCCTTTTATTTAGTACTGGCAGACTTTCTGCCAGTACTTAAGATGGCGGGGACAATTGTGGGGTGGGGGAGGGAAGAGAACTGTTTGGGAGGGATCAGGGGGTGGGATGTGTCAGGTGGGAGGCTGATCTCTACCCTAAAGCTAAAATTAACCCTGCAAGCTCCCTACAAGCTACCTAATTTAACCCCTTAACTGCTGGGCATAATTTACGTGTGGTGCGCAGCAGCATTTAGCGGCCTTCTACTTACCAAAAAGCAACCACAAAGCCATATAAGTCTGCTATTTCTGAACAAAGGGGATCCCAAAGAAGCATTTACAACCATTTGTGCCTTAATTGCAGAAGCTGTTTGTAAATAATTTCAGTGGGAAACCTAAAGTTTGTGACAAAATTTGTGAAAAAGTGAACTTTTTTTTTATTTGATGACATTTGGCGGTGAAATGGTGGCATGAAATATACCAAAATGGGCCTAGATCAATACTTTGGGTTGTCTTCTAAAAAAAAATATATACATGTCAAGGGATATTCAGGTATTCCTGACAGATATCAGGGTTCCAATGTAACTAGCGCTAATTTTGAAAAAAAGTTGTTTGGAAATAGCAAAGTGCTACTTGTATTTATGGCCCTATAACTTGCAAAAAAAGTAAAGAACATGTAAACATTGGGTATTTCTAAACTCAGGACAAAATTTAGAAACTATTTAGCATAGGTGTTTTTTGGTGATTGTAGATGTGTAACAGATTTTGGGGGTCAAAGTTAGAAAAAGTGTGTTTTTTTCAATTTTTTCCTCATATTTTATATTTTTTTTTATAGGAAATTATAAGATATGATGAAAATAATGGTATCCTTAGAAAGTCCATTTCATGGCGAGAAAAACGGTATATAATATGTATGGGTACAGTAAATGAGTAAGAGGAAAATTACAGCTAAACACAAACACTGCAGAAATGTAAAAATAGCCATTGTCATTAAGGGTAAGAAAATTGAAAAATGGTCCGGTCATTAAGGGGTTAAGATCTAATTTTAGCACGTCTGGTCTTGTGCACCTATCAACACACTTATATTCAAAGTTCTTAGTTCAACTTCATCAAGTCTAATTGGGCTCTAAATTAAATACAAAATATGATTTTACAGCTGGTAGTTTTGAACACGCAAACACCTTAAGAAACAAATGGCAGACACAACACTACTAAGTAATTATAAAGCGCCTGTACCAATAACAGTGTACCCAAGTCATTTGGTGATTCTTTTGACTGATAACTTCATATCCGGTCAAGAATGTGATGGTGTCTCTATGTGCCTCTAATATTCTACTTAGAAAATGGTGGAGGCAGAGATAGGAAAACCAGGAACGGCACAAATCTGACAGAGAAGACATAAAATAGTGTCAAGAAAGTGGCAATAAAAATAAAACTAACTTGACACAAACAAATATATATATTATGCTGATGTTTACATTTAATAAAGTCCAAACAACATTTTCACTTTAACAATAACTCAAAAACAAACACTTTTGTTTTTTAATAAATCAAAGTTTCCAAACCTGAAAAATATGAGATGCACACACAAAATAAAATACTATTTGCACCAAAAACAAACTACTATTTTTGGGATACATGCCATCCACTGAATGGAAAACTAAAATAAAAAAATAACAATTCAACTACCTGATCTAATTTGATGGTTTTACATCAATAATACCTTCAACATTACAGTACAATAACTGGTCTTTGTGTTCAACTTGAAGGCTTTTTTATGTTATAAATTTGGGCTAGTTCAGGCTACTCAGGAGACATTAGATGTCTTGTGACTGTTCCTGTTTAGAGAATTCAACTTTTTGACTGCTTTATAAAAGGGCATGTATTATTTAAAAATATACAAAGTATATTGTTACCTGAGAAACTGCATAGTTTCTATCATGCTGTTTTCCTCCCTGTTTCTTCTCCACAAACCACAGGTAAATTATATAAATTGTGATATATAAACAAGTGGGAGTAAGGGTTTCACTATTAAAAAATGGAATCCGGCAAGCTGATACATCCTTCCAAGTGTGTGCAAGTGTTCGGCTTGTTGCAGTTTTATGGAGGAAAACTTCCAGAAACCATGGAGCAATTACTAGGTTTACCAACATGTGGTCAGATTACCAAAATAAGCTAGTGACATGACTACTGCTATAAATTGAAACCATATGTTGACATCGGCAAATATAAAAACATCTCTTAATGTCTATACAATGTAGATTAGGCTGACCAAATCTGAGGGAAAAGAAAAGGGATAGTTTATCAACAACACACAACATACTCAAAATGAAAACAAGTAATTATTACTGCTTTTTGGTTGTAGCATTTCAAATCATTTATTTTAAATTAAATAATGAACTTAACATACAGCATCGCTGAAAGCATAAAGATAATAATAAATGCCAGGCATAGTCAGCTGTAATTACTACCAGTCGTAACTGGTGATTTTTTAAATTGGTTAGGCAGAAGACTCCATCTTTTTATGACCCACGTTATTTTATATTTTAAAAGGTGTTTGTTCCACTTCTCACACATCCTAAAACATTTGGTAATATAATATATAATATGTGTGTGTCTATATATATATATATATATATATATATATAATGTATATAATGTGTGTGTGTCTATATATATATATATATATATATATATAATGTGTGTGTGTCTCTCTCTCTCTCTCTCTCTATATATATATATATATATATATATATATAATGTGTGTGTCTATATATATATATATATATATATATATAATGTGTGTGTGTGCCTATATATAATGTGTGTGTGTCTCTCTCTCTATATATATAATGTGTGTGTGTCTATATATATATATATATATATATATATATAATGTGTGTGTGTCTATATATATATATATATATATATATATATAATGTGTGTGTGTCTATACATATATATATATATATATATATATATATATATATATATATATATATATATATAATGTTGATTGTTAATATAAGAAACATTAAGAGAACTTTAATAAAATCCTAGTTTTCCACTCAAATTTGTCATGAAAATATAGCATTTGTTTTATAGATCTTCATTTACAATGCATTGTCCCTTATCTATCTATCTATCTATCTATCTATCTATCTATCTATATGAGAGTGCTTTGTATAACAAAAAGCTGAGATCTTGATATTTGACTTGTCAGATGTTATTGTCACTGTTTTATTTCAGCATTTCAGTATACAAATGACGTGACTTTTTGCTGTCACATTGTATTTCAATTTTAAAGTGAGATGGCATCACTGTGAAACTGATATTTGACTTGTCAAATGTAATTTGTACTGTCACTGAAAAGATATTGTGCTATTGTATAAATTACTGTATACCGTTTCTTTCTGACTCCAGTTGTTCCATTTACCTAGTTTTACTGACAATTAAAAAAAGATTTTAACAAAAAACTCCTGCATTATTCTAGATAACATATTCATTGGATCTTAGAATGCTTAAAGTAGACATATCTTTCTCAATGGTGAGTTACTTGAGTGTTTAGTATACTTTATAACAATAGCAGTCTATTTTGTTAATTATTTGTTAGTGTATTATCCCAGTTTTATACCCTACTTATATTTAATACATATATTGCATATTCAGAAGTAAAAAAAAACCTTTTATTAAGACCAGCATCTTGTTTTAAACCAAGTGAAGAAATGCAAGGGATTAAACTGAAATGACAAATGATTAACTTTCACCTAGAGTATGAGTTTTGCGCTAAACAGGGTGCGAAACTAACGCCAAAAAAGTTGTGTTATTTCACTCTCCATAGCGCTGCCATTATGAGTTACTGAATAGCCTACTTGTGCAGGCGATATGATGGTGTTAAGCTCCATACCCCACAAAAGCCAAGGGCTGCTTTGACATGCTTGTGGATGCTTTCCCACATACACCTCAATAGGGAGAGAGTGTTAGAAAAAAAACACCTGAAGTGCGGAATGAAAAATCTCTGTAACGCAACCCCATTGATGTCTATGGGGAAAAAAGGTTACATTTAAACACCCTAACATAAACCCCAAGTCTAAACACCCATAATCTGCCGCCCTCGACATCCCCAACACTAATAAAAGTTATTAACTTATTCTGCGCTACTGACATCGCCGACACTTAAATAAAGTTATTAACCCCTATTCTGCCACTCCCCGAAATCCCTGACACTATAATAAAGTTATTAACCACTATTCTAATAAAATAAAAAACATACTACCAATAAAAAAAAAACTAAATTACAAATTTTAAAAAACCTAACACTAGGAAAAAAAAATAAAAAAATATAAAATTACAAAAAATAATGAACACTAAATTACGAAAAATAAAATACACTAAGCTTACAAAAAATAATAAACGAAATCATCAAAAATAAAAACAATTACACCTAATCTAACATCCCTATAAAAATAAAAAAGCCCCCCAAAATAAAAACACACCCTAGCCTACAATAAACTACCAATAGTCCTTAAAGGGCCTCTTGTAGGGCATTGCCCTAAGTTAAACAGCTCTTTTACCTGTAAAAAAATACAAAGTACCCCCAACAGTAAAACCCATCACCCAACCAACCCCCCAAAATAAAAAACCTAACTCTAAAAAAAAACCTAAGCTACCCATTGCTCCTAAAGGGGCATTTGTATGGGAATTGCCCTTAAAAGGGCATTCAGCTGTTTTTCACTGGACTTAAAAGGGCATTCAGCTGTTTTCCAAAAGCCCTAATCTAAAAAAAAAAATACCCGAAAAAAAAAAAACCTAACACTAACCTCATAAAATCTACTCACAGTTCCTGAAGTCCGGACATCCATCTCCATCCAGGCGGTGAGAAGTCTTGATCCAGGCGGCGATATCTTCATCCCGGTGGCATGGAGCGGAGCCATCCTGGAAGCTGACCCCATCCTGCATGGAGCGTCCTCTTCATACGGTCAGCGCCGTACACTGAACTTGAATGCAAGGTAGTTGTTTCAAAATTGCGTACCTTGCATTCCTATTGGCTGATTGGATTCTTCAAATGAAGATAGAAGACGCCCCAGGGATGGATAAAGATATCACCACAACTTGGATAAAAACTTCTCGCCGCCTGGATGGAGATGGATGTCCAGACTTTAGGAACCATGAGTGTTAAAAGACGTACCGCAACATTTGTAATCTTGTCGTGTATTTGGTGACTGTATAATTTTTTTCTTTATTCACTGTAAATATCTACAAAGAGTATCCTTCAGAAGCTGTAGGCTTATTTATTAAGAGAGGATATGGGTTTCTCAAGTCAAGTTATAGAGCAGAACTGTTTCCCCTTATAGGGCAAGATTGCAAGTAGCGTGTTATGAGTTTTCCACGCACTATGTGATCTTTACGCAATCAATTTCCGTTGCACAGGTATTACAAGTCTTAAAAAATCACGATTGCATGCTTTTGCCTTTTACGAAACAATCCTTTTAACACTCGAAGAGCTGTAGTTAACAGTTTTGCGCAACATAAAAGATTCACGAAACACTTCAAAAATACATCACAAAGTACAGTTAAACTCATACTAATAAAAGTTATTTAAAAAAATATTGCACACAAAAGTTATAAGGGCTCAAAGATATGAGATATCGGGTGTTAGAAAAAAAAAAAGCAGACAAAGGGATTTTACATTGACATACATACACATACATAGAGAGACATGGATTTATATGTATAGAGATATGTTTAACAATGGAGATGATGAAAAGATTTCACATTACTATCATATGCACATTAAACAATATCTCAGAGGAATTTTCAAAGCGATATTCGCATATAGATCTTGAGATATCTAGACATATATACATTTATATACATATCTCGCTATAAATAGTTATATCTGTCCAAATATCATCATAAATATAGAGAAATGTTTATAAATAAATAGAACATATTCTGTTGCAAAAACATTTTCGCAATATGAAATATTCTCATTTTTCTGTACACTTTTTATGGAGAATACGTCATGGGCTTTGCACAACATATTAGTTTTTTGTGTGTGTTTCCTTCTATTTGTCTTCTCCATTGACTTCTGTGGGGAATACGTGAATACGTACGTGATTTGGCTGTTTGCATTACGTGGCTTAACACACGCCCATATTAATTGCTAGATTACGAGTTTGGCGTTAGCCGTAAAAAGCAGCGTTGAGAGGTCCCAACGCTGCTTCTTACCTAACGCTGGTATTACGAGTCTGGCAGGTAGAGGCTCACCGCTCACTTTTCTTCTGCAACTCGAGGCTACTGCAAATCCCCTTACGTCAATTGCGTATCCTATCAGATTTGCCTAACGCTGGTATTACGAGTCCTGGAAGAAGTGAGCGGTAGACCCTCTCCTGGCAAGACCTCTACCGCATTTAAAAGTCAGTAGTTAAGAGTTTTATGGGCTAACGCCGGAACATAAAACTCTTAGCTAAAGCTCTACAAAGTACACTAACACCCATAAACTACCTATTAACCCCTAAACCGAGGCCCCCCCACATCGTAAACACTTTAATAAAAAAATGTAACCCCTAATCTGCCGACCGGACATTGCCGCCACCTACATTATACCTATGAACAGTTTAAAATAAGGTATGTGGCAGGCAAACATCCTGACTAGTTTCGTGCTCACTGTGAGCACGAAACTAGTCAGGATGTTTGCCTGCCACATACCTTATTTTAAACTGTTCTAATAAATTTTTGTTTTTATCAGCACTTCTCCTTGGTGTCTTATTAGTGCGGCTGTTCCTTTTTCTTTGCTATGTTTATCATGGTCCTCCTGGCCGTTTTTACAGCCTAGCACCCCCATAGCCAAGTCTGGATGGACTATTCCAGTCACTGCTCATTTTTGTCACAAGCCTCATTTTGGGATCTGCAGCAGTGGAGAGTGTGTTTGGAAATAACTGCTCAACCCCAAATGCAAAAAAGCCATAACGTATGAGTTTTTTTTGCAACTGATTTGCTGCGTGACTTGTAATCTTGCCCATAGTGTTCAGTCCACTATGCAATATAATAAATGTTGCAAATAGTATAAGTTATAACCAAGGGAATAACGCATCATTTTCCCTAACGCAGCCATTACAAGTCTTGTCGGTATAGGTGTCCTGCAAGCCTTTTATCCTGTACTACAACGTCAGTACCGCACTCGTAAAAATGACATTTTTTCATGGGATTCCAATAGTGCCGGTATTGCGAGTTTTGCGTTCTGGCTAAAAAGCGAGCAATACAGCCTAAAATCACATGATCCATAACGCCATCTAATGTCAGTAGTTATGAGTTTTACGCTACAAAGCTGTAACATAAAACTCATAGCTAAAGTGTTAAAAAGTACACTAACACCCATAAACCACCTATTAACCCCTAAACCGAGGCACTTCCGCATCTCAAACACATTAAAGTTTTTAACCCCTAATCTGCCGCTCTCGATATAGCTGCAACTTTAAAAAAATACTAACCCCTATTCCGCCGCTCCCTGACATCCTCACCACTATACTAAAGTTATTATTATTATTCTTTATTTATGGGTACAAGGATAACAGTACAATGGAGAAACAATACGATAAAAGACAAAATTTTACAGGCAAAATACAGGGGGAATTGAGGGCCCTATTCCCGTGGGAACTTAAAATCTAGATGGGTAGGAGGATGGGAAACAGGAGGTGGGGACTGCAAAGGTGAGAATGATATTAGTGAGGAGATAGAGGGTAACTGTTAGTTAAGTGAAGTTAGTTTGTTAATAAGTCGGGTGATAAGCTTCCCTGAACAGAAAAATCTTTAGGGAACGTTTAAAGGAGGAGTGGTTAGGGGCAAGTCTGACAGCACGAGGAAGTGCGTTCCAGAGGGTTGGTGCCGCACAAGAGAAGTCCTGTAGTCTAGCATTAGAGGAGGTGAAGGTAGAGGATGCAAGAAGCAGGTCATTGTTGAATCTTAGGGGGCGGGCAGGAGTATATTTGTTGATAAGTGAGGACAGGTAGGGTGGGGCAGCATTGGTGAGGGCTTTGTAGGTCAGGGTGAGAATTTTGAATTTAACTCTGTTGTGAATGGGGAGCCAGTGAAGGGACTCACAGATAGGTGCAGAAGAAACAGAGCATCGAGAGAGGTGGATTAGCCTGGCAGATGTATTTAGGATGGATTAGAGGGGAGAGAGGCGGGAGAGAGGGAGGCCAGTTAGTAAGTTGTTACAGTAGTCAAGTCAGGAAATTACCAGGGAGTGGATTAGCTGTTTAGTAGTTTCAGCACTTAGAAATGGACTAATTTTGGAGATATTGCGTAGGTGGTTGCAGCCAGCAGGATAACGAGAGCAATTGGATGTGGAGAATGAAGGACAGATTTGAGTCAAGCGTGACTCCGAGGCAGCGGACTTGGGGTGATGGGGAGATAGTGGTGCCGCCAACAGTGATAGAAAAATTAGAAACTGGAGTAGAGTTAGAGGGGGGAATTAGAAGTAGTTCGGTCATGGACATGTTTATTCTTAAGTGGTGAGAGGCTATCCAGGAGGAAATGCCAGATAAGCAGTCGCTGATGTGAGAATTGACAGAAGGAGAGAGTGCAGGGGAGGAAAGGTAGATCTGGGTATCATCAGCATAGAAATGATAGCTGAAGCCATAGCTGTTGATAAGTTTACCCAGTGAAGAAGTGTAAATAGAGAAGAGTAGAGGACCCAGGACAGAGCCTTGAGGTACTCCAACAGACAGAGGCAAAAGAGAGGAGTCACCAGCAAAAGAGACGGAGAAAGATCTGTTAGAGAGATAAGAGTGGATCCAGGAGAGGGCAGTGTCACAGACCCCAAGAGAACTGAGAGTCCATAGGAGAAGGGGATGGTCAACAGTGTCAAGGGCAACAGAGAGGTCAAGTAAGATGAGTATAGAGTAGTAGCCTTTGTTTTTAGCAGAAAGGAGATCATTAGTAACCTTAGTGAGGGCAGTCTCAGTTGAGTGTTAGGGACGGCAGCCAGATTGCAGGGGGTTGAGCAATGAGTTGGAGGACATCAATTGGGTTAGGCGATCGAAAACTAGTTTTTCAAGGAATTTTGAAGCTAGCGGGAGCAGTGATATGGGGCGGTAGTTTGCAGGGGAGTTAGAGTCAAGGGAGGGTTTTTTGAGGATGGGGGTTACCTTTGCATGTTTGAAGGAGGCAGGGAATGAGCCAGTAGAAAGGGATAGGTTGAATATGTGAGTAAGAGCTGGAGTGAGGGTGGGAGACAGAGGGGGAATTAGATGTGAAGGAATAGGGTCAAGTGGGCAGGTAGTGAGGTGTGAGGAAGACAAAAGGGAAGCCACTTCACTCTCAGTGGTTGGGGTGAGGGTGCAGAGAGTGGCAGAGGGGGTGACTGGGAGCAAAGTTGGGAGATTGCAGGTTTGTGTTGGGATGTTTTTTTTCGGATGGCAAGTGTTTTATTGAAAAAATAGTCAGCAAGGTCAAGAGCACTGAATGCAGATGATGGGGGTGGTGCAGGTGGGTAGAGGAGAGAGTTGAAAATGGAGAAGAGTCTTTTACGGTTTGAAGAGTGAGTGGATATAAGAGAAGAGAAGTATGTTTGCTTAGCTAAGCGAAGGGCAGAGGTGTAAGAGTAAAGAATGAACTTATAGTGCAGGAAATCAGGTTCAGAGTGGGATTTCCTCCAGGCACGTTCAGCAGTGCGTGAGCATTTTTGTAGGTGGCGTGTTTGTTGGGAGTGCCAGGGCTGGAGCTGACGATGTGGGGCTTTGCGAAGTTGGGGTGGAGCGAGAGTGTCAAGTGCAGTGAGAGTGTCAAGTGCAGCGGAAAGAGTATTGTTATAGTGGGTAATAGCAAGGTCAGGGCAGGATATTGTGGAAGTGTGGGAGATATATGAATAAGATTGGAGAGTTGGGGAGTATCCACAATGTGCAGATTTCTACTGCTGCGGGGGCGAGAGGGAGAAGTAGGTTTAGCATCTATATGGGGATTAAAGGTGAGCAGATAGTGGTCTGAGATGGGAAATGGTCAACAGGCAACATCAGAGAGAGAGCAGAGATAGGATAATACCAGATTAATCGAGTGTCCATCACAGTGGGTAGGAAATAGGGTGGATTGTGAGAGGCCGAAGGAGTTAGTGAGTGAGAGAAGCTTAGAGGCAGCAGGGGCAGATGGGTTGTCAATAGGGATACTGAAGTCCCCCAGAATTAGGGTAGGTGTATTTGTAGAAAGAAAGTGAGGAAGCCAGGCAGCAATGTTATCAAGGAATTGGGAGGTTGGTCCAGGGGGGCGATAGATAACTGCCACTCTGAGAGAGAGGGGGGAGAACAGGCGGATGCAGTAGACTTCAAAGGAAGAAAAGGAGAGAGATGGAAATGGAGATAAGTACTGATAGGAGCAGGAGGGGGAGAGTAAGATGCCAACACCACCACCATGTCTCTCACCTGGCCTAGGTGTGTGGCTAAAGTGAAGACCACAATGAGTGAGAGCAGCAATGGAAGCAGTGTCAGAGGAAGATAGCCAGGTTTTAGTAATTGCTAAAAGGTTAAAAGCATTGGAAACAAACAGGTCATGAACAGTTGTAAGTTTGTTACAGAGCGAGCATTCCAGAGGGCACAAGAAAAGAGAGGGGATAGGCTTACCTCCCTAAACCCCTAAAACGCTGCCCTCCCGCACCGCAAACACTATTTAAATATTATTAACCCCTAATCTGCTGTCCACCCACATTTCCCCCACTAAACTAAAGTTATTAAGCCCTACACCGCCGCCACTATACTTAACCTATTAACCCCTAAACCGCAAGACCCCCACAACGAAATATACTAAACTATTAACCCCTAAACCGAAAGCCCCCACATCGAAATAAATAAATAAAACTATTTACCCCTAAACCTAACAACTTCCCTAGCTTAAATTAAATTAAAATTTACCTGTCAAATTAAAAAAATTAAGTTTAAACTACCAATTTAACTAATATAATAATTAAACTAAAATTAAACTAACTACCAATTAAATTAAACTAAACTACACATTAAAAAAATCCTAACACTAGATTACAAAGTATCTAAATACAAGAATAAAAAATATTAAGTTACAGAAAATAACAAACACTAAATTACAAAAATTAAAAAACAAAATTATCCAAAATAAAAAAGAATTACACCTAATCTAATAGCCCTATTAAAATAAAAAAGCCCACTCAAAATAAAAAAAACCTAGCCTACAATAAACTACCAATAGCCCTTAAAAGGGCCTTTTGTTGGGCATTGCCCCAAAGATATCAGCTCTTTTACCTGTAAAATAAAATACAAAGACCCCCCCAACAGTAAAACCCACCACCCAACCAACCCCCAAAATAAAAAACCTAAATCTAAAAAAACCTAAGCTACCCATTGCCCTGAAAAGGGCATTTGTATGGGCATTGCCCTTAAAAGGGCATTTAGCTCTTTTACTGCCCAGACCCTAAACTAAAAAATAAAACCCACCCAATAAACCCTTTAAAAAGCCTAACACTAACCCCCTGACAATCCACTTACAGTTTTTGAAGTCCTACTTGAACGATCTTCATTCCGGAGTTGAAGTCCTAATCCAGGCAGTGAGAAGTCTTCATCCAGACGGCCTCTTCAATCTTCATCCCGGCGGGCGACGTCCTGATCCAAGCGGCGGGAAGTCTTCATCCAGACGGCCTCTTCAATCTTCATCCAGGCGGCGTCTTCTATCTTGATCCCGGAGGCGCGGAGCGGGTCCATCCTGAACACATCTGGCATGGAGCATCCTCTTCATACGGTCGCCGCCGTATACTAAATCTTCAATGCAAGGGACACGATTCAAGATGGCGTCCCTTGCATGCTAATAAAATGAGAGCTGCTAAAATTCTATTGGCTGTTCAAATCAGCCAATAGGATTTAAGCAGCTCTCATTCTATTGGATGATTCATCAGCCAATAGAATGAGAGCTGCTTAAATCCTATCGGCTGATTTGAACAGCAATAGGATTTAAGCAGCTCTCATTCTATTGGCTGATGAATCATCCAATAGAATGAGAGCTGCTTAAATCCTATTGGCTGATTTGAACAGCCAATAGGATTTTAGCAGCCCTCATTCTATTGGCTGATTCAAATTTTTCAGCCAATAGGAATGCAAGGGACGTCTTCTTGAATCGCATTCCTGGCATTGAAGATTAAGTGTACGGTGGCGACTATATGAAGATGATGCTCCCTGCCGGATGTCTTCAGGATGGACCCGCTCCGCGTCTCCAGGATCAAGATAGAAGATGCCGCCTGGATGAAGATTGAAGAGACTGTCTGGATGAAGACTTCTCGCCGCTTGAGGACATTGCTGCCGAGTTAAAGATTAAAGAGGCTGCCTGGATGAAGACTTCTCACCGCCTGGATCAGTACTTCAACTCCGAGATGAAGATCGTTCAAGTCGGACTTCAAAAACTGAAAGTGGGTTAGTGTTAGGCTTTTTTAAGGTTTTTTTTTTTTTTAGTTTAGTGTCTGGGCAGTAAAAGAGCTAAATGCACTTTTAAGGTCAATGCCCATACAAATGCCCTTTTCAGGGCGGGGGTTTGTAATGTTAGTGGGTATTTGTATTTCTTTTTTTCAGAAAAGAGATGATATCTTTAGGGCAATGCCCTACAAAAGTACCTTTTAAGGGCCATTGGTAGCTTATTCTAGATTAGGTTTTTTATATTGGGGTGTTTTTTTTATGGGTATTAGAATAGGAATATTTTTTTATTTTTGATAATTTGTTTGTTATTTTGTGTAATGTATATTTTTAGGGGGTGTTTTTTTTTAGCAAAAGAGCTGTTTAACGTAGGGCAATGCCCTACAAAAGGCCCTTTTAAGGGCCCTTGGTTGTTTGGGGGGTGGGGGTTTGTATAGTGTTAGGGGGTGTTTGTATTGTTGTTTGAAGCAAAAGAGCTGTTTAACTCCAGGCAATGCCCTACAAAAGACCCTTTTAAGGGCCCCCAAAACACCATTTTAAGGGCCCTTGGTAGTTTGGGGGGTGGGGGTTTGTATAGAGTTAGGGGGTGTTTGTATTTTTGTTTGGATTAAAAGAGCTGTTTAACTCAGGGCAATGTCCTACAAAAGGCCCTTTTAAGGGCCCCCCAAAAGTCCCTTTTAAGGACCCTTGGTAGTTTGTTCTAGATTAGGCTTTTTTTTTTTGTTTTTGTTTTTTGTTTTTTTAAAAAGGGTATTAGAATAGGAATAATCTTTATTTTTTGGATAATTTCGTTTTTTTGTAATGGTAGTTTTTTTTATTTTTTGCAATGGTAGTTTTTTTTTGTGGTAATATTAGGTTTTAGTGTAAGGCAGATTAGGTTTTATTTCACAGGTAAGTTTGTATTTATTTTAGCTAGGTAGTTATAAATAGTTAATAACTATTTACTAACTAGTCTACCTAGTTAAAATAAATACAAACTTACCTGTGAAATAAAAATAAAACCTAAGCTAGCTACAATGTAACTATTAGTTATATTGTAGCTAGCTTAGGTTTTATTCCACAGGTAAGTATGTATTTAAATACATATATTCAAATTCAAAGCAAAAAATTTTTTGCAAATATACATGGACATGAAATAATAGCAGAGTGGTCATTTTAATGTTGGTACAGTGGAATGTGGCAATGGGAACTAAACTCGTAAGCAGCCCAAGAGTTAGGCCATACAAAGAAAAAAGAGTAGTAATGCACATTGTCACATAGCGCAATCACCAACCAAACATGATATCACCAATAAAGGCACAGAGATAGATTGTGGATCTCATCAAATTACAAACACCACACATTGTATTATTGATATAATTGAATGATTCATGACTCCCACAAGAGACTCCAATACTGCATGGAGGTTATAAGAACACCTGCCAATCCAATTGGGTGTTGAGTCCATAGGGGACAAGGGTGTTCAACTGGAATGTCCATTTCGCTTCTTTTTGTAGAAGCAAATGGTTTCTGTCCCCCTCCTCTTAGCAATGGCGGTACATGATCGATGATTGTGTACTTAAGGTCCATCACACTGTGCTGTAGTTCCAGAAAATGCCTGGCTACTGGTTGTTCTGATGAACCCTTTTTAAGTGCCACCTTGATTGCAGAACGATGGTTTGCCATGCGTGTCCGCAAGTCGTCGGTAGTCTTACCCACATAATACAACCCACAAATACAATGTAGGAGATATAATATATGTGTGGTGGTACACGTAAGTCGAAATCTATGCTTATAGATCTTGCGTTTATGTGGGTGGGTGAAACATGAGCCAGTTATAAGTCCTCCACATGTCGTACAGCCAAGGCATCGGAAGACTCCAGGTTTTTTGATGTCTAACCACGTTGATGGTCTGTAACTGTGTATGGGGTCAGTTTTGATCAATAGATCACATAATGATTTCGACCTTCTATAGCCCACCCTAGGTGGTTCAGCTTTGTATAGAGGTAAGGACTTGTCAGTGTTGATGATTTTCCAATGTTTTCTTATCGCCTGCTTGGGTTCTATGTCCTGGCCCAAACATATGTTTTCACACTGTTCGGACAATAATTTTCCAGGGTAGCTCCTTGTTTCAAACCGTTGGACCATCTCTGTCAGTGGTTTGTCTCTAGTGTCCGTCTCCGAGTTGTTTCTAACTACTCTAAGCAATTGCGATTTAGGCAATGCTCTCTTTAGAGCAGGAGGATGGCAGCTGGTGTAATGTAATAAAGAATTTCTATCAGTGTCCTTTCTAAATAGTGTCGACTGGATTTTACCATTCCGTTTATATAATCTGACATCTAGGAAATCGATTTGGGTTTTGCTGGACACCATTTTAAACTTCAAAGTATCCTGAAGTATTGCTTCAATTATTGGAGTTCTGCCTTACAACCAATTACTTTAGATTTGAACAATCCTTTTAACTACAGATGAAGGGCACGGCAATGGGGTCTAACATGGCCCCATCATATGCCAACCTTTTTATGGTGCATTTTGAGGAGTTTGGGACCAAGCTTTTTCAGGTCAATGAAATTCTCTTTTTTAAGAGATATATAGATGACTTATTCTTGATCTGGTCTGGAACATCGGAAGGCCTGGAGACTTGGTTCCAACAACTCAATGAAGCAAATACAGCTTTGAAGTTTAAAATGGTGTCCAGCAAAACCCAAATCGATTTCCTAGATGTCAGATTATATAAAAGGAATGGTAAAATCCAGTCGACACTATTTAGAAAGGACACTGATAGAAATTCTTTATTACATTACACCAGCTGCCATCCTCCTGCTCTAAAGAGAGCATTGCCTAAATCGCAATTGCTTAGAGTAGTTAGGAACAACTCGGAGACGGACACTAGAGACAAACAACTGACAGAGATGGTCCAACGGTTTGAAACAAGGAGCTACCCTCGAAAATTATTGTCCGAACAGTGTGAAAACATATGTTTGGGCCAGGACAGGAGGCCAAAAGGATGACATTTGTGACTACATTCACAGGCGATAAGGGTCCTCTCATGGACACCCTAAGAAAACATTGGAAAATCATCAACACTGACAAGTCCTTACCTCTATACAAAGCTGAACCACCTAGGGTGGGCTATAGAAGGTCGAAATCATTACGTGATCTATTGATCAAAACTGACCCCATACACAGTTACAGACCATCAACATGGTTAGATATCAAAAAATCTGGAGTCTTCCGATGCCTTGGCTGTACGACATGTGGGGACTTATAACTGGCTCATGTTTCACCCACCCACATAAACGCAAGATCTATAAGCATAGATTTCGACTTACGTGTACCACCACACATATAGTATACATCCTACATTGTATTTGTGGGTTGTATTATGTGGGTAAGACTACCAACGACTTGCGGACATGCATGGCAAACCATCGTTCTGCAATCAAGGTGGCACTTAAAAAGGGTTCATCAGAAAAACCAGTAGCCAGGCATTTTCTGGAACTACAGCACAGTGTGATGGACCTTAAGTACACAATCATCGATCATGTACCGCCATTGCTAAGAGGAGGGGACAGAAACCGGTTGCTTCTACAAAAAGAAGCGAAATGGACATTCCAGTTGAACACCCTTGTCCCCTATGGACTCAACACCCAATTGGATTGGCAGGTGTTCTTATAACCTCCATGCAGTATTGGAGTCTCTTGTGGGAGTCATGAATCATTCAATTATATCAATAATACAATGTGTGGTGTTTGTAATTTGATGAGATCCACAATCTATCTCTGTGCCTTTATTGGTGATATCATGTTTGGTTGGTGATTGCGCTATGTGACAATGTGCATTACTACTCTTTTTTCTTTGTATGGCCTAACTCTTGGGCTGCTTACGAGTTTAGTTCCTATTGCCACATTCCACTGTACCAACATTAAAATGACCACTCTGCTATTATTTCATATCCATGTATATTTGCAAAAAAATTTTGCTTTGAATTTGAATATATATTTATATATTATTATCTGTTGACCATTTGTACTTAAGTGATGGGCATATATACATAGTCTCTACTTTAATATATCAATTTGTTAAGAACACAGCTGAACAGTTTTGGCTTCCCTGGGTTTTATTCATTATAGTTTTGGTGACCCATACGTTTATGCCTCTTTTCTGTTGTGTGGTGCTCGTTACTAAATTGTTTTTCTTGTTTCATCTTTGTCCATTTTTCTGATCCTTTTGGCATTTCTACTAAAAATTACTTATGCTTTATGGTTGCTTAGCAACCTAGCCGTATCGCTTAGACTTGTGTTTAGGTATAATAATGCGGTCATCATGTTGGGTGTTATTATCATCTTGTAATTTTTCTCCATGCTATTTCACTTTATGCGATGTATATTGCTTATGATTATGTAGCAGAATTTTGTTCAGCAGTTACACTACCACGCCCCCCCCTTGTGTGCCGTCCCTTCTCTGACAGTTCAGCTATGTTTATTTGGTTCCCTTGGTAACCGCCTGGCCGTGCACACTAGGAGCAGCGTTGATAACACTGCAGTGAATCTCATATGTGACTAACTTTTTTTTTTCTTTAGCGGTTTGACAGGATGTTTATTTAGTTTATTTGCGATCTGTTTGTTTATTATCTTTTGGTTTGTTTCTCTGTAGTCCCTTACACGTTGCCATGGATGATGACGTCACTCGTTCTGGGAGGCGCATCTACCGTGGAGAGCGTGGGCACATTTGTTTGGTGGTGGTTATAAGCACAGCTTGGTGGTAAGTTTTTGTAACTTTGTAAGTCTGAGGACGGGCTAATTTATGCCCGAAAACGTTCACAATAAAGGTGACCATTATACAAGACCTTTGGAGTGCTTCATGTTTAGATGCTATTGTATTTTTGATATAGCACCCAAGGCGGATATGGACTAAATCTGGAGTGCACTTTGCCTTATACTAATATATATATATATATATATATATATATATATATATATATATATATATATATATATGTAAAGCAGGCAAAGGGAAGGCACTCATCGTAATAATATCAGTACTTTATTTTCAAGTTATCGTTTTCGGGGTTGCCCCCGTCCTCAGATCAACAGAACACATAAAAAGCTCATCTTTTTATGTGTTCTTTGAAAAGCAAGCGGGGATACTTGCCTAGATGTACTAATTTCCTATGCAAATATTTACATTGATTTAATTTTGAGACATGGAGGATTTTAATTTCAGTTTTTTATCTCCCCCCATAATTTTAATGAATTTTGGTTTATATATATATATATATATATATATATATATATATATTGGATATTTTTTTGTAAACTTTAAAAATTGTTTTTGAAGAAAAAGCCAAAGCATATTTTTTCTTTATATACTTATTTTAGAAAATATGGACAGAGTGTTTGGCTTATTCATATATCTTATATCTAGCTAAAACTAAACAAAGTTTTGGATCATTATGAGTTTAGTTTGAAACCTCTGTGGTTATTAAAGTTTGGATTCACTCTCAATAACAGTAATTTTTCAGACAATAACTTATAATTTTCTGGAATACATTTATACAGCATATCCGTAGTTGTGATAACAGAAACAAATTTCTCATAGTCAATAATGAATTAGACCAAGATGGTGTCCAGAAGACAAGTTAAACTATTCTGTTCTTCATCAGCTTGATTTAGAGATAGTTTTATGACAAGCCACTACTGCTTATAGGGAATGCAGCCAGTATCAAAATAGAGAGCTGCTAACTGCTTAAGTAGAATTATATCCCAACAACAGAGATTAAAAAAACACAAATTTGAGAACAAAGTGACATGTTTACTTAGCAACTTCCCAGTTGTACAAAAAAATAACTATTTTTTATATCTGTTCACACAAATATAGCTTGTATCACAAACATTCACTGAAATTGTTATGCGGCATGGTGCGATAAGCTCAATACCGCACAAAACCCAAGGCCTGACTTAACGTGCTCGTGCACGCTTTCCCCCATAGACATCAGTGGGGAGAAAGTGTCCGAAAAAAACTAACACCTGCGATCGCAGAATGGCAATCGCAGTAATGCAACCACATTGATGTAAATGGGGAAAAGAAAGTTATGTTAAAAACTAACACCCTAACATAAACCCCTAGTCTAAATACCCCTAATCCGCCACACACCCCCACAATACTATTTTAAAACAATAAAATTAACGAAAAATAAAAAAAAACTAAATTACAAATTAAAAAAAATCATAAAACTATGAAAAAAAATACATTACAAAAAAATAAAAACTCTAAAATGACGAAAAATAAAAACCAAAATTATCCAAAATAATAACAAAAAAAGCCCCCCCCCCAAATAAAAACACCCCCTGACTTAACAATAAACTACCAATAGCCCTTAAAAGGGCCTTTTGTAGGGCATTGCCCTGAAGCAATCAGCTCTTTTGCCTTAAAAAATTACAATAGGATTTCAGTAGCTCTCATCCTATTGGCTGATTTTACAATGTCACCCAATAGGAATGCAAGGTACCCGATTTTTAAACGTGTACCTTGCATTCAAGCTTCAGTGTATGGCGGTGATCGTATGAAGAGGATCCTCCACACTGGATGTGTGAGCCACCACAGCTCCGCACCACCGGGATGAAGATAGAAGATGCCCCCCGATGGATGAAGACTTCTCGCCGCCTGGATCAAGATGGATGTCTGGACTTCGGGAACCGTGGGTAGATTTCCTGGGGTTAGTGTTATGATTTTTTTATTTTTGGGGGTGTTTTTTTTTTTTAGATTAGGGCTTTGGGCATAAAGGAGCTGAATGCCCTTTAAAGGAAAATGCCATACAAATGCCCCTTTATGGGCAATGGGTAGCTTAGGTTTTTGATAGACTTAGGTTTTTTATTTTGGGGGTTGGTTGGGTAGGGGCTTTTACTTTTAGGGGGACTTTGTAATTGTTTTAAGGTAAAAGAGCTGATTGCTTCAGGGCAATGCCCCACAAAAGGTCCTTTTAAGGGCTATTGGTAGTTTATTGTTAGGTTATTTTTCCTAAGTGTTAGGATTTTTTTAATATTTAATTTAGTCATTTTTTTTCCAGTAAATTTATTGTTTTCAAATAGTAATGTTAGGTTACTTTATATTATTTTATTATTATTTTTATCGGTTATTTATAGAGCGCCAATAGATTCCGCAGCGCTATAAGCAAAGGCGGAGTACAACAAAACAATATTTAGGGATCAAATAGGTAGAGGGCCCTGCCAAGAGTTGCACTGTTGTAGTCAGCTCTTAAGAAGGTGATCTACAAACAGCTGGACTTTTAGGCTTACATGCTAAGGTGGTTCAGGGGATAGCAATGGAGGAGGGGAACTGGTATTAGGAAAGGTTAGCATAGGTTGTATGCATCCCTGAACAGTAGAGTCTTTAGGGAGCACTTGAAGCTTTTAAAACTAGAAGAGAGTCTTATGGAGCGAGGCAGAGAGTTCCACAAGATGGGAGCCAGTCTGGAGAAGTCCTGTAAACGGGAGTGTGATGAAGTGACAAGAGAGGAGGAGAGTAGGAGGTCATGAGCAGAGCGAAGGGGATGGGAGGGAGAGTATCTGGAGACAAGGTCTGAGATGTAGGGGGGAGCAGTGCAGTTGAGGGGTTTGTATGTCAGAGTGAGAGTTTTGTGCTTGATCCTAGAGACAAGAGGAAGCCAGTGAAGGGATTGGCAGAGAGGTGCAGCAGATGAAGAGCGACGTGTAAGGAAGATGAGTCTGGCAGAGGAATTCATTATGGATTGTAAAGGAGCTAGGCGGCAGGTGGGGAGACCAGAGAGGACAGAGTTGCAGTAATCAAGGCGGGAAAGAATGAGAGAGTGGATTAAAATCTTAGTTGTGTCTTGTGTAAGGAAGTGTCTAATTTTAGAGATGTTTTTAAGGTGGAAGCGGCAGGCTTTAGCCAAGGACTGAATGTGAGGAGTGAATTAAAGATCTGAGTCAAATGTGACCCCGAGACATCGGGCATGCGGGGTAGGGGTAATGATGGACTTGTCGACAGTTAAAGAGATATTGGGGGTGGAGATTTTGGAGAGATTTAGCTTGAGGTAGTGAGAGGACATCCAGGAAGAGATGTGAGAAAGACAGTTAGTGACACGGGTTAGCAAGGAAGGAGATAGGTCTGGTGCAGAGAAGTAGAATTGGGTGTCATCAGCATACAAATGATATTGGAAACCGTGGGACTTAATTAGGGAACCTAGTGATGACGTATAGATTGAGAAGAGAAGGGGACCGAGGACAGAGCCTTGCGGTACTCCGACAGAAAGTGGTGACGGGGTAGAGAAGGCCCCAGAGAAGGCTACACTGAAGGTATGGTTTGATAGGTAGGAAGAGAGCCATGAAAGGGCTGTGTCACAGATGCCAAAGGATTGGATGGTTTGGAGCAAAAGAGGGTGGTCGACAGTGTCAAAGGCTGCGGACAGATCAAGGAGGATAAGCAGAGAGAAGTGGCCTTTTGATTTAGCTGTAAGTAGGTCGTTGGTGACCTTAACAATAGCTGTCTCTGTGGAGTGATAGGGACGAAATCCAGATTGCAGCGGGTCAAGAAGGGAGTATAACGTAAGGAAATGGGATAGGCGTGCATATACTAGTTTTTCGAGAAGCTTTGAAGCAAGAGGGAGGAGGGAAATAGGGCGGTAGTTGGATGGGGAGGTAGGATCAAGGGAAGGTTTTTCGAGGATAGATGTGACCAGTGCATGTTTCATCGATGAGGGAAATGTACCAGTGCTGAGGGAGATGTTGAAAATGTGTGTTAGTATAGGGGTAAGGGTAGCAGTGAGGGAGGGGAGTAGCTGTGAGGGGATAGGGTCAAGGGGACAGGTAGTGAGGTGAGAGCGCAGTATAAGTGCCGAAACTTCTTCCTCAGTAACAGGGGAGAATGAACTAAGTTTCAGGTTATAAGGGTTGTGGTTGAGTGAGAGCATTTGAGGGGGGAGAGAATGGAATTATGTTGAGAGCTGATTTCATGTCGGATGGGGTCAATTTTGTTAATGAAGTGACTGGCAAAGTCTTGAGCTGACAGAGAAGTTGTATTAGGAAGTGGGGGAGGGCGGAGGAAAGTATTGAAAGTGGAGAACAGACGTTTTGGGTTTGAAGAAAGATTAGAGATAAGAGTAGAGAAGTAGTGTTGCTTGTGGAGATTAAGGGCAGAGTAGTAGGAGTTCAAGATGAATTTGTAATGAAGAAAATCAGCTGAACTCCGTGGTTTTCTCCAATGCCGTTCAGCAGTACGGGAACATCTGCGTAGGTACCGTGTCAGAGGAGTATGCCAGGGCTGGGGATGAGTGTGTGATTTCCGAGCAGTGGTAAGAGGGGCGAGATTGTCAAGGACGGATATAAGGGTGGAATTATAGTGGCAGATGGACTGTTCAGGGCAGGAATAGGAGGAGAAGGATGAGAGGAGTGGTTTAAGGGAATTAGCAAGTTGTTGCTGATCTAAAGACATAATGCTTCTGTGAAGTTTGGTGTGAGGAGTAGAAGGTGGGAGAGTTGTAGGAAGGGATGTTATGTTGCAGGTAAGGAGATGGTGGTCAGAAAGAGGAAAAGGGTTTGAGAAGTTTGTAGTTTAAACTTAGATTTTTTTTTTTATTTCACAGATAAGATTTATTTATTTAAAGATAGTTATAATGTAAATTTAATTTAAAATTAGGGGGGTGTTAGGTTTAGGGGTTAATAGTTTAATTTAGTGATTTGCAATGTGGGGGGCCAGAGGTTTAGGGGTTAATAGGTTTATTATAGTATTAGTGATGGCGGGGGTGGTTAAGGAGTTAATAGCTTTATATAGTGTTGACTATGTGGGTGGGTGGTGGATTAGGGGTTAATAGGTAGTATATAAGTGTTAGTGTACTTTGTAACATTTTAGTTATGAGTTTTGTGAAACATTTTTGTTTTGCAAAATCCATAACTACTGGTCTCAGATTGCGGTATGGATCACGGCGGGAAAAGGCTATAACGCAAGCATTTTAGCCGGACCTCATAACCTGTAATACAGCGATATGGAAATCCCTGCACTCAAACGTCATTTTTTGAGTGCTGAATGGATCGTTGTGTTACAGGCTAAAATGATGCGGTATAGTTATAAAGCCGTGACTTGTAATACGGGAGACCTGCCATTCCACACACAATTGCCAATTTTTCAGGGGTATAGCCGTACCGCAGAGTACCGCACAAAGTGTAATCTTGCCCTTAGTATTTATGCACAGTTAAAAAGGGAAATGTGTGCTTCAGCTTAAGTTATACACAAGCAGTGGACAACTTTGATAGGTTTTATATGAATGCTCTATCTACTTAGAAGAACATTTAAATGTAGGCATTAGAAGGAAGTGGCTATGAGCCCATCAGCAGTAGTAGGAAGTATTTATCCCATAGTGAGCATTACTAGAAAATGAAGAACAGATACTGCTCTATTAGTTTAAATTTATATTTAAAAAGCTTTTACTTTTCATTTTTTTAGGCAAAAAGCAATTCCAGCATGTTGAAATGCTGCTCTGTCATGTGAATGGTAAAAACAATTCAAAGGGATAGTCTACTTAAAAATGTATATTGTTTAAAAAGATAGATAATCCCTTTATTACCCATTCCCCAGTTTTGCATAACCAACACAGTTATATTAATACACTTTTTACCTCTGTGATTACCTTGTATTTAAGCGTCTACAGACTGCCCCCTTATCTCAGTTCTTTTGATAGACATGCATTTGAGCCAATCAGTGCTGACTCCATGGGAAAGAGCACAATGTTATATATATGGCACACATAAACTAGCAGTGTCTAACTGGGAAAAACAGTCAAAATGCAATGAGATAAGAGGTGGCTTTCAACGGCTTAGAGATCAATATATGAGCCTACCTAGGTTTAGCTTTCAACAAAGAACACCAAGAGAACTAAGCAAATTTGATGATAACAGTAAATTAGTGGGGGGGGGGGTTACAGTTGCTGTGGCAGGATGTGTTTATGGGGAGCTCCTGGTTCCAATTAAGCTTTTAAGGGTTATTTTCTAAATTCTGTTTGATTTGTTTGTGATTATATTCTGAAATACCCTGAGAGGTTTTGAAGTAATCAAACAGTTTAAATAATGAAAAAGGGATCTTCCTATGCTCTTCAGCTTAACTACTCAACGATCAGCCATGCGGCCTGGAGGCCTACACTGTGAGTCTGCTCACTTGTATTTTTGGGCTGCGGCACTATCTTCTCCCCCAGGACACTGAGTAGTAAGCCAGATATATAAAGCTGGTTATGAGCTAAACTGCACACCTAACATATCCTCAGAGACCCTTAACATATTCACAGAACTTTCTAAAAGGTATACTGTATGTCTTCTGGTATGTAAGCTGTAGAAAAGTGGAAGCATTTATTGAACCAGAATTTTAAATGCTAGAAATGATTCTTCTATGTGTGTTTTCATTGATATGAACTGTTTCAGCAGAGCAACATGCTCTTATACTTTGAGTAGAAATGGTGAGAGAATTTAACCAGGGCAACTCTAGTGAAGACAATGCTACTGAGCAGCTAAGAGAGGATACCTGTGAGTCCCCTCTGTTGTGACACTATGAGGCTTGTTAAGACCTTGGTATGTCTCTGGAGTGCAATTTTTCTGATTCAGCTGAAACCACTTGGAAGCACATAGGAACAGGAGATAGAGGTGTCACAAATGATCAATTCCCAGCACCCTATATCTACACTAGAAAGATGCCCTCTGATGAGCTCATAGAGCTTATTCTATAGGAGTTGATATTTACCGGAGATTTGTAGATGTTGGCGAGATAACATATCACTATGGAATTGAGCAGTAAATGGTTTATACTTGAAACAGCAAAAGAAAGAGCTCTTTGGCTGATTGAGATTTTTACTGGGAACTATGCAAATTTTAACAGAACGATAACCAGAGGAAATGTGCCTTTTGTGACTCAGGTCTTTAAAGGGACAGTCTAGGCCAAAATAAACTTTCATGATTCAGATAGAGCATGTCATTTTAAACAATTTTCCAATTTACTTTTATCACCAATTTTGCTTTGTTCTCTTGGTATTCTTAGTTGAAAGCTTAACCTAGGAGGTTCATATGCTAATTTCTTAGACCTTGAAGCCCACCTCTTTCAGAATGAATTTTAACAGTTTTTCACCACTAGAGGGTGTTAGTTCACATATTTCATATAGATAACACTGTGCTCGTGCACGTGAAGTAATCTGGGAGCAGGCACTGATTGGCTAGACTGCAAGTCTGTCAAAAGAACTGAAAAAAGGGGCAGTTTGCAGAGGCTTAGATACAAGATAATCACAGAGGTTAAAAGTATATTATTATAACTGTGTTGGTTATGCAAAACTGGGGAATGGGTAATAAAGGGATTATCTATCTTTTAAAACATTCTGGTGTAGACTGTCCTTTTAAGGCTGTACAAGACTATTGCTTGATATCTGCAAATTATATTCACCAACCAAAATATTGTGAGTCGTGTTGTATTTCACAGCTTTGCATGCGATCCAGAGTCAACTAAACCAGTTTACTCTCTTGTGTTGTTACTCCTGCATTGCACAGTTTTCTAGTTGTTCTCTTATTTGCTATGCTAAGGTTAAGTAAATGTAAATTTTGTTATGAGAATTTTCTTTTTTTTTTGGCCTTGCCCTACTAATCATCCTCTTTAGTTTGTAAGCCTGCTGTTCTAGCTATTGCATAATGTAGGCTATGGGGCATATTTATCAAAGCGTCAATTTCAGTGCATTCGCCGGAATCAATGCGCTCACCAGACATCGCCAGACATCGCCAGCAATTGCTGACGCAGATCCACATACGATCCCCTTATTTATCAAAAAACCCATCAAAAACATGCGCGTGAAGTACGGCGCGATGAGCATCAGACTGTTGTTAACTAACAGTCATTGATGTCGCAGTTATTCAGGTTTTTCCCAACTTTATTTATACCATTTCATTACTGTCCATGAACAAGCACATTTCTCTAAAGCTAATCTTTTATTTTTCATCTGTTAATGTCCAAGAAATAGATAGATTTATACCTCAACAAACAATATCTCATAAAAAGTTATTTTTATATTGATTTGTTATATGATACTTTCACATAAATTAATGTGTACTTGTATTTCTAGAAGTCATGATATACGTTTATCTTTTTTTTTTTCAAAATTATTATTAATGCTTGAATTTGTGCATATATCTTTGCACATACTTGTGTATATATATATATATATATATATATATATTCATTTCTATTGCAACTCAGGGTGCATGTTCTTTTTGCACACAATGGGGCATATTTATCAAGCTCTGAATGGAGCTTGATACCCCGTGTTTCTGGCGAGCCTGCAGGCTCGCTAGAAACAGCAGTTATGAAGCAGCAGTCACAAAGACCGCTGCTCCATAACCTGTCCGCCTGCTCTGAGCAGGCGGACAGACATCGGCGGAAATCAACCCGATCGAGTATGGTCGGGTTTATTGACACCCCCCTGCTGGCGGCCGATTGGCCGCAAGTCTGCAGGGGGCGGCGTTGCACCAGCAGCTCTTGTGAGCTGCTGGTGCAATGCTGAATATGGCGAGCATATTGCTCGCCATATTCAGTGAGGTCTGTTGGACCTGATCCGCACTGTTGGATCAAGTCCGACAGACCTTGATAACTTGGGGCCTATGCCTTTTCACAGAGAAAAAATATCCTGAAGCATATCAGTCTGAACCTGCCCAATGACAGTCCAACGCCAAAATACCAGGCAATTCTTCTCTGAACAAGAGAAACAACAACCCCAGATGAACGTTTCTGCCTTCTGTGGGCCTCGTCAGTGAGGTTTAGTTGTATCTCTCTAAGGCAGTGCTTTCCAAACTGTGCGTCGTGACACATTAGTGTGTCGGCACTGTGTGTCGTAAAACATTAGTGTGTCGGCAGCAGTGTGTAGGTGTGTCCCAGCTGCACAAATTTTTTTGAATTTACATTTTTTTTTAAATTTTATTTTGGTTTCCGACTTTACGCCTGCCTCCTATGCATATCACTCGGTTGATACGTGATTGATAACTAGTGGGTCACAGATCATCTTAACCTATTGGTGCAGCTCAGAGGGAACTGAAACTATTCCCATTGCCGACACATTCTCTCCTGACTGCACATGTAGAGGCCGAATTATCAAATGTCTGTCGGACCTGATCTGACAGTGAGGATCAGGTCCGACAGACATCGCTGAATGCGGAGAACAATACGCTCTCCGTATTCAGCATTGCACCAGCAGCTCACAAGAGCTGCTGGTGCAACGCCACCCCCTGCAGACTCGCGGCCAATGGGCCGCCAGCAGGGAGGTGTCAATCAACCCGATCGTACTTGATCGGGTTGAATTGTGGTGATGTCTGTCTGCCTGCTCAGAGCAGGTGGACAGGGTTATGGAGCAGTGGTCTTTAGACTGCTGCTTCATAACTGCAGTTTCTTGCGAGTCTGAAGACTCACCAGAAACACGGGCCCTCAAGCTCCATTCGGAGCTTGATAAATGAGCCTCGTAGTTTCCTCAATCGGCTTGTGACTGCATGTGTAGTCAGTGAGTGGGATAGCAGTGTATTTGCAGCACGGGCAGTAGTCAGTCAGAATTGCAGAGCTCTGAGGGCAGCATCTTAAACGCTGAGCTAAAGTCAGAAGTCAATGTTTGTTTGTTTTTGTAGCTAGCTCCCAGTAGGGCATTGCTGCTCCTGCTCTTGATATATGGATAGGAAGTGGAAGCTTAAAAATGCTTGAAGATGAAATGCGAGTGTCTATCTAATATTCCACCAAATATTAAGAAACTGTGTTAACCCCATCAACCTCATACATCCCATTAAAATATTAAGTAGCTATTGGTGATATTAAAAAAAAAAATTAATTCTTGCACATACATACTGTTACTTGTAAATACATTTCGTTATTATATAATTTATGTATGTGTCCATATATCTTAAAAAAAATTAGTTTAACCTCCTGTTTGCTAGTACAACGGAATTACTGTGTTGCGAAATGATGTAGGTCTAAAAAGTGTGTCAACGGCATGAAAAGTTTGGAAAGCTCTGCTCTAAGGGCATGTGTGCAAGGAGTCCACGTCTGGTTTCCCCCATTACTCTTAGGGAGACCCAAGAGTAATTTGCATAAATATCAGAAGAGAGAGAACAGCACTCCTGAGAGAACAAAAGCTAGAATAACTTCCATGCCTGTTCATTTCTATTGCAACTCAGGGTGCACATTCTTTTTGCACACTATGCCTTTTCACAGAGAAAAAATATCCTGTAGCATATCAGTCTGAACCTGCCCAATGACAGTCCAGCACCAAAATACCAGGCAATTCTTCTCTGAACAAGAGAAACAACAACCCCAGATGATCGTTTCTGCCTTCTGTGGGCCTCGTCAGTAAGGTGCAGTTGTATCTCTCTAAGGCAGTGCTTTCCAAACTGTGTGTCGTGACACATTAGTGTGTCGGCACTGTGTGTCGTAAAACATTAGTGTGTCGGCAGCAGTGTGTAGGTGTATCCCAGCTTCAGCACAAATTTGTTTGAATTTAAAAAAAAAAAATAATTTTATTTTGGTTTCTGACTTTACGCTTGCCTCCTATGCATATCACTCGGTTGATACGTGATTGATAACTAATGGGTCACAGATCATCTTAACCTATTGGTGCAGCTCAGAGGGAACTGAAACTATTTCCATTGCTGGTACATTATCTCCTGACTGCACATGTAGAGGCCAAATTATCAAATGTCTGTCGGACCTGATCCGACAGTGAGGATCAGGTCCAACAGACATCGCTGAATGTGGAGAACAATACGCTCTCCGTATTCAGCATTGCACCAGCAGCTCACAAGAGCTGCTGGTGCAACGCCGCCCCCTGCAGACTCGTGGCCAATCGTCCGCCAGCAGGGGGTGTCAATCAAACCTATCGTACTCGATAGGGTTGAATTGTGGCGATTCCTGTCCGCCTTCTCAGAGCAGGCAGACAGGGTTATGGAGCAGCGGTCTTTAGACCGCTGCTTCATAACCTGCTGTTTCTGGCGAGTCTGAAGACTCACCAGAAACATGGGCCCTTAAGCTCCATTCGGAGCTTGATAAATGGGCCTCGTAGTCTCCCCAATCAGCTTGTGACTGCATGTGTAGTCAGTGAGTGGGATAGCAGTGTGTTTGCAGCACGGGCAGTAGTCAGTCGGACTCGCAGAGCTCTGAGGGTGGCAGCTTAAACGCTGAGCTAAAGTCAGAAGTCAAAATGGTTTTTTTTGCAGTTAGCTCCCAGTAGGGCATTGCTGCTCCTGCTCTTGATATATGGATAGGAAGTGGAAGCTTAAAAATGCTTGATGATGAAATGTGAGTGTCTATCTAATATTCCACCAAATATTCATAAACTGTCGGCTAGATTACGAGTTGTGCATTAGGGTTAAAAAGCAGCGTTAAGAGGTCCTAACGGTGCTTTTTAACGCCCGCTGGTATTACGAGTCTTGCAGGTACAGGTGTACCGCTCACTTTTTTGGCCAGACTCGGAAATACCGCAAATCCACTCACGTCAATTGCGTATCCTATATTTTCAATGGGACTTGCATAGCGCCGGTATTACGAGTCTGACCAAAAGTGAGCAGTACAGCCTCTCCTGTCAAGACTGATACCACATTTTAAAGTCAGTAGTTGAGTTTTACACTACAACGCAGTAGCATACAACTCTTAACTAAAGTGCTAAAAAGTACACTAACACCCATAAACTACCTATTAACCCCTAAACCGAGGCCCCCCCACATTGCAAACAATAAAATAAATATTTTAACCCCTAATCTGCCGAACTGGACATTGTCACTAGTATAATAAATATATTAACCCCTAAACCGCCCCACTCCCCCATCGCAAACACTAGTTAAATATTATTAACCCCTAATCTGCCGGCCCTAACATCGCCGACACCTTCCTACATTTATTAACCCCTAATCTGCCGCCCCCAACGTCGCCGCCACTATAAAAAAGTTATTAACCCCTAAACCTAAGTCTAACCCTAACCCTAACACCCGCTAACTTAAATATAATTTAAATACATCTAAATAGAATTACTACAATTCACTAAATTATTCCTATTTAAAACTAAATACTTACCGATAAAATAAACCCTAAGATAGCTACAATATAACTAATAGTTACATTGTAGCTATCTTAGGTTTTATTTTTATTCTACAGGCAACTTTGTATTTATTTTAACTAGGTACAATAGTTATTAAATAGTTATTAACTATTTAATAACTACCTAGTTAAAATAAAGACAAATTTCCCTGTAAAATAAAACCCAACCTAAGTTACAATTACACATAACACTACACTATAATTAAATAAATTAAATAAATTAAATACTATTAATTACAATGAAATAAAATTATCTAAATTACAAAAAAACCCACTAAATTACAGATAATAATAAAATAATTACAAGATTTGTAAACTAATTACACCTACTCTAATCCCCCTAACAAAAAAAAAAATCCCTACCCTACACTAAATTACAAATAGCCCTTAAAAGGGCCTTTTGTGGGGCATTGCCCCAAAGTAATCAGCTCTTTTACCTGTAAAAAAAAAGTACAAATACTCCCCCCAACATTAAAACCCACCACCCACACAACCAACCCTACTCTAAAACCCACCCAATCCCCCCTTAAAAAACCTAACACTAACCCCTTGAAGATCACCCTACCGTGAGACGTCTTCACTAGGGATGTCGCGAATAGTTCGCCGGCAAATAGTTCCCGGTGAACATAGCATGTTCGCGTTCGCCGCGGCGGGCGAACATATGCGATGTTCGATCCGCCCCCTATTCGTCATCGTTGAGTAAACTTTGACCCTGTATCTCACAGTCTGCAGACACATTCCAGCCAATCAGCAGCAGACCCTCCTCCCCAGACCCTCCCAGCTCCTGAACAGCAGCCATTTTAGATTCATTCGGAAGCTGCATTGTTAGTGAGAGGAGGGACAGTGTAGCTGCTGGTGATTTAATAGGGAAATTGATAGCTAGGCTAGTGTATTCAGTGTCCACTACAGTCCTGAAGGACTCATCTGATCTCTGCTGTAAGGACAGCACCCCAAAAAGCCCTTTTTAGGGCTAGAACATAATTTTTTATTTTTTTTATTTTTTTTCCTGTGTAATCTAATTGCAGTTGCCTGCCTGCCAAGCCACTTGCCCAGTGCCACCACTCATATCTGGTGTAACAGTAGTGTAAATTTAAAAAAAAAAAAACTTTTTTGACTGTGAAACATCAGTCTGCTAGTGTAATCTAATTGCAGATGCCTGCCTGCCAGCGTGTGTGCCAGGCCCACTTGCCCAGTGCCACCACTCATATCTGGTGTAAGAGTAGTGTAAATTTAAAAAAAAAAAAACTTTTTTGACTGGGAAACACCAGTCTGCTAGTATAATCTAATTGCAGTTGCCTGCCTGCCAGTGTGTGTGCCAGGCCCTCTTGCCCAGTGCCACCACTCATATCTGGTGTAACAGTAGTGTAAATTTAAAAACAAAAAACTTTTTCGACTGTGAAACATCAGTCTGCTAGTGTAATCTAATTGCAGTTGCCTACCTGCCAGCGTGTGTGCCAGGCTCACAGCGTATACTGTGCCCACTTTCCCAGTGCCACCACTCATATCTGGTGTAACAGTAGTGTAAATTTAAAAAAAAACAAAAAACTTTTTTGACTGTGAAACATCAGTCTGCTTGTGTAATCTAATTGCAGTTGCCTGCCTGCCAGCGTGTGTGCCAGGCTCACAGCGTATACTGTGCCCACTTTCCCAGTGCCACCACTCATATCTGGTGTAACAGTAGTGTAAATTTAAAAACAAAAAACTTTTTGGACTGTGAAACATCAGTCTGCTTTTTTGTGTCAGGTTTACAGAGTATACTGTGCCCACTTGCCCAGTGCCACCACTCATATCTTGTTTAATAGTAGTGTAAGTGTACATTTAAAAACAAACAAAACTTTTTGGACTGTGAAACATCAGTCTGCTTTTTTGTGTCAGGCTCACAGCGTATACTGTGCCCACTTGCCCAGTGCCACCACTCATATCTTGTTTAATAGTAGTGTAAGTGTACATTTAAAAAAAAAAGAATTTTTGAACTGTGAAACATCAGTCTGCTTTTTTGTTTCAGGCTCACAGCGTATACTGTGCCCACTTGCCCAGTGCCAGCCACCACTTATATCTTGTTTAATAGTAGTGTAAGTGTACATTTAAAAAAAAAAAAACTTTTTGGACTGTTAAACACCAGTCTGCTTTTTTGTGTCAGGCTCACAGCGTATACTGTGCCCACTTGCCCAGTGCCACCACTTATATCTTGTTTAATAGTAGTGTAAGTGTACATTTAAAAAAAAATGACAGGCAGAGGCAGGCCACCCCGCAGGTGCCGTCGTGGTCGTGGTGCTGTGATTCCCTTTGGCCCTAGAATAATGCAGTGCGGTGCGTTAAACGGGGAGTTTGGTCTGTCACTGTGAAGCGGGCATAACCCTTACACTACCTGATCGATACAACATCATACCTGATGTTTTAAAGCACGTTATTCCAAACAATTTAGGAATGATTTATGCCTTTTATGG